>NC_056739.1:548661782-548776782 GCF_019279795.1 Protopterus annectens
TAGCACTAGGCCTTCTCCCCTCCAAAATGACATCCATCACAGGTTTGCTGAGGGATTCTAAGGATGAATTTAGTTGATTAGCCACACTGCAAGATTCAAAGTGTGGAGCCGAGTTTGCAGAATTTGGTTGTTCTGCTGAAACAGTAAGTAAGGTGTCTGAGACAGGTGCCATGGTGGAAGGTGTGACACATTGCGCAGGAGTGGGTATCAGTGTTGGCGAGGCCAGTCTGGAGCAATCAGAATCATTTTTGGTTTGTCCTGTTTGACTTTTAGTAGAACTTTGGAGAGCAGAGGCGGGGGGGGGGGGGGGGGCATAGACTGAAAGGTTTTTCCAGGTGAATGATAGAGCATCCACTTTTCAGGCTATTTTGTGATGAGCTCTTGTGCAGAATTTGTCCAACTGATAGTTCTGGGGTGAGGCAAAAAGATCTATTTCTGGGCTCCCCCATTTCCGTGTCAACATGCTGAAAATCTGTGGTTCCAGTTTCCATTCGTGTGGGTCCATGAGATTTCTGCTTAGTTCGTCTGCCAGAGTATTCAGCTTTCCTGGCAGGAATTGAGCTTGTAGTTGTATTTGGTAGGTCAATATAGTGTTCCACAATGCCATGGCTAGTCTGCAAAGGGGGTAAGAGTGTGTACCCCCCTGCTTGTTTCTGTACCACATAACTGTGGTGTTGTCTGTCTTTATCAGTAATTGTCCTGGATGAAGGTAGTCCTTGAAGGCTGTCAGAGCATTCTGTACAGCTAGCATCTCTTTCTGATTGATATGAAGGTGCATTTGATTTGGGCTCCATTTGCCCTGAATGCACTTCCCTGCCAGATGAGCCCCCCAAGCATAGTCTGATGCATCTGTGGTTAGGGTTTGGGTGGCAGGGGGTGGAGTGAATGGCAGTCCCTTGTTTTGGTGTCAGGCCTCTGCCCACCATAGGAACTCTAATTGCAGGCAAGGTATGATAGGAATCACTGTTTCCAGGCTGTAACAATGTTGACTCCATAAACTTTTTTTTTTAAGTACCACTGAAGTTTCCTCATATGCAGTCTTGCATATGGAATTAGAAGAATGCAGGAGGCCATGAACCCCAAGGCTTGCAGAATTTGTCTTGCAGTTAGCAGGGTTTTTGTGGCCACCTGCTTGAAGTAAGTTAACAAATGAATTTGCTTTTCTGGCGTAAGGTAAGCCATCTGGGCAGTTGTATTCAAGCTTGCACCCAGGAATGTAATTTTTTGAGAGGGTACTAGTTGTGATTTCGTTTATGGTGTACCCTAGACAAGTTAGACCCCTTTTTACAAATGCCAGATGCTTTAGAAGAATGCCCTTGTTTTCTGCCTGAATTAGACAATCGTCCAGGTATGGCTATATTTGAATATTTCTTTGCCTGCAAAAGGCAATTACTGGAGCCAGCCACTTTGTGAAGACCCTGGGGTGCAGTGGATCAGCCAAAGGGCAGTGCAGAGAACTGGTAAATGCAACTAGCCTGCTTTGAAGTGGAGGTATCTTCTGCAAGATTCCCTGACTGGGATATGAGGTAAGCCTCTTTTAAGTCTACAGTTACCAACCAGGCATCTTTGCCTAGCATAGGAAGTAACTATTGAAGAGTCAGCATCTTGAATTTTGGAATGTCCAGAAATGTGTTTAAGAGTAGATAAGTCCATAATTGGACGCCATGATTTGTCTTTTCTGGGTACCAGGAAAAGTCTCGAATAGAAATCTTGTCCCTTCTCCTCCTCTGGTACTGGTTGAATAGCCCCCATGTTCATGAGGGACAGTACTTGTTTCTGGGCCTCTGCCCACTGATTTGGGGGCAGGTCTGGCCATCCGTTTGGAATTGGCAACGTGTGGAAATAAATCTGTATCCCTGGGATACTATATTTAAAACCCATTTGTCCTGGGTTTTAAGTTGCCAGTTTCTTGCATGAAGTGCCAGTTTCCCCCCCAAAGGGGCGGCTAAAAGTTAAGTGCTTGGTAAGTGTAGAGGGAAGTCATTGAGACTGTTTACCATAGGGAGGTGCCTAGTTGTTTCCAGATTTGGAGGTGGAGGAACCCCATTGTTTTGTTGTCCATTGTGACTGAAACCTGGAGCCTTTGGAATGTCTGGGCTTGACTTGAGTGGCTCTCGAAGGAACTGGAAAGGACCCGTACTTAGTAGGCCAGTGTCTACTAAATCTAGGAGGTTGCACTTGTAAGAAATCTTTCACTGTTTGCATTGATTTAGCTTCATCTTCCATCTTTTTTAAAACTTCTTCAGCCTTTTTACCAAAGAGACGGTCCTGTTGTAAAGGAGCATCCAACAGTTTTGCTTTAACATGATCAGGCAGAGTTTGCTCTTTGAGCCAAGCATGCCTTCTTAGCACAGACCCAGTTACAGCAGCCCTGCAAGAGGCCTCTAAAGAATCAAAACCACATTGCAAAGTATGTTTTCCAACTTGTCCAGCTGAATGCAATAAATCCTGTAAATCCTTATTTTCCATACAGTCAGAAATTATCATTTTCTGTTTAAGTAGACCCATGATATGCTGTTGATATTTAAGCATATAAAATTGACAGTTTAAAGCCCTGATTGCCATGGTTGCAGAAGTGTAAACCTTCTTACCCCATCTATCCAGTGCCCTGGAATCTCTATCTGAAGGGGTAGGATTTTTAGCAGTAGAGGCCTTAATGCCCTTGGGACCCTGAGAAATGGTTTCAGGATCTGCAATAGTATTTTTGAAAAGGAATTTGTGGGAGTCAGGAACCCTGTAGTATCTGTCTGGCTTACAAGGAGCCGGAGGCAGAGAATCAGGAGCCATACTATATTCTGAAAAAACATAATCAACAATGTCTAGAACAGGAGGTATAGCCAAAGGCCTACGCTGAGGAAGAAGAAGAAAATCCCTAAGTCTCTTTTTAGATTCAGAGAAATCCTGACTTTCCCAGTGGAAATGTTCCCTTAAGGTATGTAAAGTTTCCCCAAAAGAAAAATCCTCGGGGGGGGGAGAAGCAGAAGGAATGAAATCTTCTGCATCAGAGTCCTCATAAGTAGGTATAGACAAATCCTGTTCATTAGAAGAGTCAGAAGAAACAGAATCCTGTTCAGAAGTTTCATAATCAATGTCTTGCCTAGGCCTCTTGGAAGGAGGGGGTTGACTACCCCTGATCACAGTAATTAAATCTTCAGCCATTTTGATCATTTGTTTTTTAGGCATAGGGGCCTGCACAGGTGGCCCAGGCATCGGTTTTTTAGACACAGATTTAGATTTTGGCCTTAGTTTTGAAGATGGCGTCAGTCTAATATACAAATCTGTAGGCCTGAAAACACCCTCAGAAGCCGCTGCCTGCACAGCGGCTCTGGACCCATCTAAGGCAGAGACAGTCACGAGTTCCATAATTGAAGCGTCTCGCGGCATACCGGACTCCGAATGGGTCTCAGTAGAGGCCTGCGAATCAGAAGTAGTGGGTGTCAGGGGCTGCGAAAGCACCTCACTGAGTACCGGCGAACTGGCGACTGGCTTAGGAGAAGCGTCGTCGTCAGTTTTGGACCTCGACGGCCTGTATCTGTCTTTTTCTTTGCATTTTTTAGGTATTCTGGTAGTCAGATTGCTAACCAACGACATTTCTGGATAATTAAATCGTGAACCAAAATATTTAGAAGCAAAAATATACCGACGTTTAATAGTGCATTGATTAAATTTAGCACAAAACCGAAAGCAAGGTATGTTATGATCAGGGCCTAGGCAAGGAATACAGCACAAATGAAAATCCGTATGAGGTACTTGCTTCCCACAAGTAATGCAATTATTAACTTTTACTGACATCGGTAAGGAGCAAGAAGAAGTTTCCCCAACGGGGTACTTAGCTTTTAGTTGAAGACTTCGGTTCTGAAACTCGAAAATGAAAATTTCAGGAGTTGGCCGACCGGCACTTGTGAACTGCTTCTGCTTCAGGCACCGCGCGGCAAGAAAGACTGATGTAATGGCGTCAGCTGCATGTTTTGTACCCCTGACGACATGGGAGAGGGGACAGCAACCGAAACAGGACCCCAAGACTTTGTTGATCAGGCCGACTAAGGGCAAACTGCCAGCAGATTACCCAAATGTAATGACTGCAACAATGAAACACGAAGAACATCTATTGTCGTAACGATCACATACATCAGTTCATGCAGCACAAGTCACAAGTGCCCATAAACACACACACACACACAAAAATCTTTAAATAAAGCATATTTCTATAACCACCTACCAACCTATATTACAAAAGCAAACAATAATAAACTTAAAAAACAACTGATAAAATAGGAATGAGACAAATACCAGTTCATTTTTCAATGGACTAAACTGCAACCCAGCAAACTAGTCGAACAGAAACACACACGCACACCACACATGCATACAAATGAGTTTCTAAGCCTTGTGAGAATATGACAAATGAAAACTGTACCTCAGGCTCAAACATAATCCTATCATACTGTACTGCTGAAAAGCAAAGCTCTAACCCAATGATCACTCAGAATTGCATATGCATCAATATCAGCCCTAAGTCTTTCAGAACCAGACCAACAAGGTGTGTTTTTCTCTATTTTGAGGACGTTAACTTACTGCACTGACAACAACACTAACTGTAAATATTTTCTTGGGAAAAAAACCCTTTATTTGACTGTGACTTGTTCACAGAAGACAAGAACATTATAATATTTTGTGTACCTGGTCTAAAGTACGTTACAAAGGAAAAACACAAGAATTAGGTTACACATCTTACTCAGACAGTTCCGTTTTTTTGCCATTGTGACAATTTATGCTGAAGTAAAATGTCAAAACGGTACTAATGAAAGAAAACTAATTTACCTTTTTCATTATATAATTTTACGTTTTAAACCTTCATTTAACTTCCTTATCTTTTTATAATTTTATTTACCAATATTACCTGTTACTATTTAGCTATTATTACTATTTTTAACTACTTTTTTCTGTTACTGATGTGTACTTTGAGGGAAAGTAACACTTATGAAGACAATAACTATGAGATGATGTTACCTAGATGCAAAGTGATGAACGCGAACGTAATATAACTTTAAATTTACATTGTGCACTCTGACTAAATGATGTACTGGTAACAAGGTTTCTGATAGGTGCATTTAAAAAGGAGAGGTTATATTTTAACCCTAGCACCAGGCATTTTACTTTGAAAGTTGTCTGATGAAGTTCGGGTATTAACCCGAGCAGCTTACATACTTTTTGTGTGCAGTGGTTTTAAGTGGATTATTACGACCTTCATTTTAGCAGTTTGGTTTAATATAACTCTTGTTTGCAGTGGTTCTAAGTGGATTACTACGACCTTCATTTTAGCAGTTCGGCTTAATAAACCTGTGGATTCTTCTCGAGGCTCGAGTTTGGTGTTTTTTACCCTGTTTCTCTTTCGGTGTATATCTTAGCTAAAGTTACTGTATCATAGCAGCAACTATCACCATCACATTCACATGTATGCGTGTGCACACACACTCACACACTCACACACTCACACACACACTCACACACTCACACACTCACACACTCACACACTCACACACTCACACACTCACACACTCACACACTCACAATTTCCAGGAGGGTTAATAATATATTTTTGGTGCCATTATTCCCCCATCCTTTTATGACAACATACTGCTGCCAGCCATCGGAATTTTGAATATCCAGTAAATGATTTTTGTACACTCTTAAAATGAACTCTATTATTAACTTAAGGCAAGTATAGGTAAGAAGTTACACTCTAAAATGGGCACATGCCAACAGTTATAATTCACCAGATTTCTCTACTTGCATACAACAATAAGCATCCAACCACAAGGTTTTGATATATAAAAATTAATTTAAATAAATCAATGCTATTTCAAAATTTATTAATTTCAAAATGAATTATGCAAACATTTTTTTAGAAAGAAAAAATAAAAATAAGGGCTACTGAACAAACAGACAGCAGAGAAAGCCTGTAGCAGTTAGCTATTTCTGCTAATACCACTACCTGCAAGTAACTAATAATCTACCCCCGACTCTTGGGACCACTTAGCCATGCAGAATACTAAAAGGTCAGATTTACAGACAAGCTCTCACTGATCATGTAAGCAGTATGTCTCTCTCCTCTTAATTTACTGAAGTCTATAACGCCTTTTTATGCTTCCAGTTTACACCCATACCTTCCAGATTTTTTTTTTTTGGGGGGGTGACTTACCAGCTAATAACAGGCAGTATTAGAAAGTGGAACAAGTTATTAACAAAATGGCACCAAGACGTTAGTCTACAATGTCTTGCAGTGGAGAAATTGATGTCTATTTGCCACTTATCCATGTCTGCTCATACTTTCATAACTGAGAAGACCTACATTTATTGAGGTGGACTGTATAAAACACCAGTGTGGGAGCCAGAGCAATTAATTGAAAATGCTGGTTTGTAAGGCACTATGCAATAGAAGTATTCGTAGTTTAGTAACTATGAAAATAAACTATATTTCCATATGTACTTAATATTACAAAAAACAAGTGACAAACTGTTGTGCGACATTAGGTGAAACCTTAGATGTTGCTGAAAGAAAATGGTCTTTGAAGATTTCCATCTTCAGAGATAAAGCATTGTTTATATTGCTAATTATGTAATTAAACATTTTTCATATTTTTGTAACTATTTTAATAAACATGCACTTGTAGAAGAATTTCTTGTCACATGAAAGTTTGTGTAATTAACAAAAATGCTCTAAGAATGTATGTCTAGGCTGTATAGTTTTCAAGATGCAACAATTTCTGAAAGTTTAGAAAAAATATAAGTTGGGGTTTGTGTGTATTACAGTAAACTCTCAGTTAACTGGCAACCATGGTGATTGGTAGATGCCGGATAATTGTAGTTTCTAGTTGCTTGAGAGTTACTATTAAAAACAGTCCTGACTAATACTGTACCCTATAATACTTGTTTGGTTTGACTTGTTCTTAGGTTGGGGAGAGAGGGAATTTATTTCCATCTTCCTTTCTAAAACTCTAAAAATGTAAGGTACGTTTCTGGGGGGAGGTTGCAGAAATTGCTGTATTTCTTAGATTTTTTTTCTGGTCGCTTGAGTTCCGGTTAATGGAGAGTTATATTATCTATGCTTTTTACGTTTATTTTTCAGAAAATGCTCTGCAATACAAGATGTGTGTAGGCTGCTAGAGCTGTGACATTCCAGACCACATGGGTGTTAAATGGTCCTTGTAAAGATTTTCCTTACTGATCTTAGGCTTATCAAAATCCACCAATGTCTTCAGATGAAATGAAAGACTGACTAGATGCACTGTAAAGCTGTTTTCTAAAAAAAAAAAAAAAAAAAAAAAAAAAAAAAAAAAAATGCTAGAGAGGTGTCCTAGAAAAAAAAAACAATATTGGGATTTACTCGGGTAGCACAGTCACTTTTTAGACAAATCCCACCTTTCTGTACTAACTAAAGTCTTGACCCTTTACTTGTTGCAAATACATTTCAAAACCAATAGATAAATAAATTCCCAAAAGCAGAGCTGTATGCATGAGGAACAGCTTTTTTCTTTGAAAAAGAAAGCTCTACTACATTTTCTAGAAAGAAAAAAATATATATTTGTTTTAGACAGCTTGTCAAATTCTGCATTTCTGTTGAATTTTTACTTAAACACAACTGCTTTTCAAAACCTTCATGGCTTCTAACGTACCATGCAGGAAAATTTTGTACCTCAGCAACCTTTTTAGCTAAACCATTTGCGGTGAAGAATAGCCTGAATTTCTGTAGCAAATGTTTACATTTTTCAGAGAAATTGCCTTAAAATGAAAGAAATCCTGGTGGCTGCAATTCATATGAATTTCAGCTTCACATATTAGGCTGTTCCAAACACAATCTTGACATTAAAAAAAAAAAAAACAGTATATACTCACTATAACGTTCCATCTGTGTTGTCGATCTTCATTCTTTCCTCACGAATGGGTTCAGATCTGATCTGACTTGGCCAATGATACAGCTCACAGCCACCAGATCCCTCGAGCGTCTCCCTTACACACAATGCACCTTGACAAATACCTCAGATCTTGTTTGCTGCTATACAGTGTAAAAAGAGAGAGAGAAATATGGGAAGCCATATCCAAAGTGATATAAACATGTAAATTTACCTATTCAGAGAGCATGTAACTGCTTGTTCCTCCAGAAGTCATAGATGGGGGGTAAGTGGGAGGGGATGTGAGGAAAGAATGAAGGTAGACAACACAGATGAAACGTTATGGTGAGTACATAATTTCTTAATCT
This sequence comes from Protopterus annectens, assembly GCF_019279795.1. NCBI lineage: Eukaryota > Metazoa > Chordata > Ceratodontiformes > Protopteridae > Protopterus > Protopterus annectens. The sequence continues at coordinate 548,670,043 of NC_056739.1, forward strand.
GATGCTGTCACTCTTCATTCTACACTCCTGAATCGGAGAGCGTCCCTAGCTACTTGAATCCAGGGTGGACTCAAGGATATTCCTGAGCACCATAGAACCAACTGATGCTCTACTTATGGAGACCAAATCTAATGTGTAATTAATGATAAAGGTAAGAGGTGTAGATCAAGTTGTTGTTGCACAAATGTCATCCATAGACATTCTACACTGAAAAACTATGGAAGTAGCCACAGATCTAGTGCAGTGTGCTTTCAATGGATGTAAAAGAGAAATGCCTACTTTATTACATATAAAGAAGATGCAATTTGTTAATCACTTTGATAAGAGTAATTTTAGAAACTGATTTTCCCAATTTTTGTCCAGTGAAGGAAACAAATAGTTGATGTGCTTTCCTGCTTTTTTTTTCTGTTCTACGCAGACAAAAACGCAACTGTCTATGAACATGCAGTAAATGTAAGACATAGTCTCCTTCACTGGAAAATTTAGAAAAACAAATTCAGGCAAACTGATAGAACTATTTATGTTGGATTCGGACACCACCTTTGGAAGAAAGGACAGACTGGTACATAAGGTCACTTTACCTTTGTGAAAAACCAAGTAAAGAGGTTTAGAAGATAGTGCTTGGATCTCAGAAATTCTTCTTGCGGAAGTGATGGCAACCAAGAAACATAGGTTAGTACTAAGCTAACTGCCCTTGCGAGCCATTTTAAGCCGAGTCAGTTATCCCTTGTGAGACTCAAACCCTGCACCTTGTGTTTGTAAGGCAACCACCTTAACCATTAGGCCACCCTCCCAACCTTATGGTCTTCCATAAGAGAAATTTAAGGTCACAAGTAGCTGTTGCTTCAAAGGGAGGTTGTACGAGAGACTGCTGCATTCAATTTAGGTGCCATAGAGGTGTAGGGTCTTTAAAATGAGGCTTTAGAAGGAATGTCCCTTTTAAGAAGACCTTTCTTGTGAGAAGCTATGGGTGTGCCATTCAATCCTGTATGGTAATTTGAAATTGCTGCTAACTGTACCCTAATGGTTGAGGTACTAGCACAAGTTTGAAAAAGGTGAGCAAGGAAATCTAAAATGTGATAAATACAGGCTGAAAAGGAGTCAAGTTTATACTGCTGAGCCCAAATGGCAAACCTTTTTCCATTTACCAAAATATGTTTTCCTTGTCGAGGGTTTATGGGAAGACAGGATTATACATCGGACAGGCGATGAGGGCATAAGTTGTCTGGCCAAGGGAACTGAAGAAACTAAGCAGTCAGCTTGAGGTTTGGTATATCCGGGAGTAGCATGGCTTTCGGCTGAAATAGGAGGGCGGGAGTTGGATCTAGGTTCCACTGTGGTTGAACCAGGAGAGGCCATAGGAAGGGAAACTAAATTTGTACAGAACATTAAAGGCCAATGAGGATCACTGTGCTCTTTGACCTGGCAGCTTTCTGCAGAAATTCTGGAATCAATGGGGTTGGTGGGAATGAATAAAGGATACCAGAAGTCCAATTGTGAAGTACAGCATCCCACAGTGATTGTCCCCATGGGGGAATCAGGGCAAAGTAGTAGATAACTTTGGTTCAATTAACATCTCAGGTGACTGAAGGAACAGCAGGGAGACAGACGGTAGTACGTGGGCGTCTCCAGAGGACTATCCCTGGTGGACGCTAGGAATGTTGCCTAAGGAGGCGTGATCAGTGTGATATGGCTGAATTGCTGCATAGGCAGAGCAATATGACACAGGTCCCACAATGCAGACCCCCAGGACTGTACCATGCTGCCAAAAAGGGAGGGAGCAGTAACAGGTTAGGCCAAAGAAAGACACCCCCCCACCGAATGGAAGCACCGGCATGCCATGCCCATTGTCAGCTATCTGTGACCGGCCCTAGCAATTACTGAAATAAGTCCAGAGGCTACTCGCCTGTTGAGCTGGCAGGGACACTGCATGAGGGCCAGGACAGTAATAATGAAGGAAGAGTGGAAGTAAAAGGGAAAAAAAGTTAAGGGAAACAGAAAGAGTTGCCAGTACTATCTTCCCACTTGCAGTGGAAAATGCACAGGCTGTACAGCAGACCGAAAAGACAGACATGGTCTCTATTCGGGGATGGCAGCCAGAATTTTGAGGAACTTCATACCCATACATCTACCATGTACCAATACTCACTTTCGAACACAGGCCATGAGGCGGATGTATAGCGGGATAGGAATCTGCGCAAGCTTTGGTATACTGGCCTTAAGGTAACCTTGGTAGGATGTTTCCCCGTATGTCAGCAATACTGAAACAATAATAATAATAACATGAAGGGCATCTGCATACCCTTTGAACTACAACTTGACTCTTGTTCTTGATTTGATCAGAACAGACTGGAATGCTGAGGTTAAAGTTTATAGGACATGATGGATAAACAAGCATCTCTATAGTAGAGGTACCCCCCAAGGATATAGGACTAATGTGGTCTCCAAGGTCTATTTGCCCACTACTTCTTGAAAAACAATCTTTGGCCTTTCCGTTTTTCTAAACAGTTATCTTTATTTTTTTTTTTACGAGTACTTTTTTCTGGATAATCTTAAATTGTTCCCCTTACAAAAGTGGTTGAATGTCACAGCCAAGAAGTTTATGGTCCTACTATGAGCATTTTCTACTGCTGAAGGTTGTGCACTACTTAGGGGAAGAAGCATTTAGGTTCTCCCCAAGACAGAAAAGGCACTGCAGATGGAAATCATTTGGTGGAATGAATCTAAAAGCACACTTGTACTGGAGGTTGGGGTGGGGACAGTAACCAAGTCAGTCGATTCTCAACAATGTTATTAAGAAAAAAAGAGAATTCTCACAAGGATAAGCCACTTGGTAGAAACAGAAAAAATAGTTGTGCAAAATCTTACCTTAACCATAGATGTACTTCTCTTCCATGTTGCAGCATTCTTAGTGTGGGATTTCCCACCTCAGGTGACCCGAATGTCAGCTCCCAAAAGCTTAAGCCTTGCTGCTGTAGATGCGTGGGAAGTCACACCCAGGGCCATAAACCACAGACCTTAAATGTGACATCTGCACGCACAGACTGCAGAATTTAAATGCCCAGTCAGACAGTCCAGTGGAGACAGCCAATTGATGTCAACAAGAGGTGCAAAGTGCCATTTGCTGGCTAGTCTGACCATGGTCTTGGGAGTGCCCCAGGGTGCCTTTAAGACAGGTCAATAGGGAAAAAGGGGGATAGGTGGGGGGTAGGAATACTGCAACATGGAAGAGAAGGACATCTATGGTTATGGTAAGATTTTACACAACTATTCTATGTCCTTCTATTCCTATGTTGCAGTATTCCTAGTGTGGGAGAGCGTTACAGCTTAGTTAAAAGGAAGGGTGGAGGTAGAGGTAGCCATTTCCAGAAAGCCCTGTAAGATTGCCCTAGCAAACCCTGCCCTGGCTCTGGAGACATGGTCCAATTTGTAGTGTCTGGTGAAAGTGTGTATGGTGGACCAGATGGCTGCTTCCAGAATGGAGGCTGTGTCCAGGCCTTTGAGGAAGGCTTTGGAGAATGCCACGACCTTGGTAGAATGAGCTCTAACTCCCTGGAGTAGGTCCTTGCCACGGTGGGAGTAGCAGAAAAAGATAGTTTTTCTAATCCAGCAGGAAATGGTTTGTTTGGAGACTGCCTTGCCCAAGGCTCTGGGGTGGAAGGACACAAAGAGTTGGTTCGTTGGATGTTCTGATGGATTTAGTTTTGTCTAAATAAAACCTTAGTTGTCTGTATACATCCAGGGAATGGAGTATCCCCGCACTGTCATTAGTGGGCGAGGGAAAGAAGGTGGGCAGGTGAATGGATTGGTTTAAGGACAGTTCATTGACCACCTTTGGCATGAAGGAAGGGTTATAGTGCATGGCGTCACCATATCCTTGTGGAAGGTAGTGTAGGGTGAGCAGGCTAGGACAGCTTGTAACTCTTGACACCCTCCTAGCAGAGGTAAAGGTCACCAGCAGTACAGTCTTCCATGTGCACATTTGTAGCATTGCAGCACTGGCTGTTTTGAATGGAGGCAGAGTGAGAGTTTTTTCCAGGATGAAGTTTAGGTCTTTAGGAGGAGGGACGGGTTTTCTTGGTGGTCTGATGTGCAAGACCCCTTTCAGGAATAATTTAACATCTAGCCTGGCTAGTAGAGGAGGCTCTAGTGGTAAACAGGCAGAGGTTGGAGATAGGTGGACTTTCACTGAGGAGTATGAAAGGCCAGCCTTGAGAAGGTCATACACATAAGGACTAGAGGGGTATCTGCTTGAAAGGGCTCACTGTGCCTATGGAGACACCACTCGGAAAATCTTTCCCATTTTGCCATGTAGGTTCTCCCTGTAGTAGGTTTCCTGACCTCCCTCAGGACTAAAAGCACATCCTCGGTGTAGTGGTGTCTAAAAGGAATGAAATGTTTTATCACCCAGTGTGTTAGGCTTAACATCTGTAGGTGAGGGTGAATGAGAGATCCCTTCTGTTGTGTGAATAGGTCCACCTTGTGGGGTAACTTGTAGTGACTGCCCATGGCTAGTAAGATTAGTAGTGAGAACCAGTGCTGTCTTGGCCAATACGGAGTCACCAGCAAGATCTTCAGGAGGACTTTTTGAATGAGAGGGAAGGGTGGGAATGCATATAGAAACCGTCCCTTCTATGAAATGCTGAAGACATCTACCCTCCAGGCGAGTGGAGAGTGATCCTTGGTGCAGAATTTCTTCAACTGTCAGTTCTGGGGGTCAGTTCTGTCTGTTCAGCATCCACTCGTGCTGTAGAGATTTTCTGCGTAGAACATCCTCTTGTTGGTTGTCCTGGGAAGGAATGTATGTTGCCTGTAGGGATAAGTTGTTTCTGGAAGCAATGTCTCAAATTTGGATTGTTATTTGGCAAAGAAGGTAGGATTTGGTCCCTCCTTGTTTGCTGAGGTACCACATGACTGTAGTATTGTCTGTGAAGATGTGAAGGGTTCCTGGTTGCAGGATTGGGAGAAAGGCTTTCAGGGCCAGAAGGAGTGTTGTCATTTCACTCACATTGATAAGTTTCTTTTGGAGAGTAGGATGACAGGTCTCTTATACCATGAAACCCTTCATGGTAGACCCCCACCCTAGGTCTGATGCATCTGTATGCATGTGCTGGGTTGGGGTGGGAGGTTGAAGTGAAAGGCCTGGATTCATTAGGATTGGTTGAATCCACCACCTTAGTTCTGCTTTGTGGTAGGGCAAGAGTGTAATCTGAAACTCTAGAGGGTGTTCGTGTTGTTGGGATCACACATTCTTCAAGTACCACTGCAGTTTTTGCATATGCATTCTGGTCAAAGGCAGCATAGGGATGGTGGCTGCCATTAGCCCCTGGACCCATAAGAATTGTCTTGCAGATATCTGTTGAACCTGCATTAGGTTTTGGAAGTGGATAGAGAGGGAGAGAACTTTGTCCTGAGAAGAATGCCCACATCAGGTCTGTTCTGATCCTGCAGCCCAGAAAGATTTTGTTCTGTTGAGGGGTTAAGGATGATTTTGGGATGTTGAAGTTGAATCCCAGGCTCTGAAGCAGGGAAATGGTGAACTGCAGATGGTTTTGTAGGGTGTCCTCTCTTTCTGCTAGAATGAGGATGTCGTCTAGGTAGGGATACATTTGGACGCCTTTGGTTCTGCAGAAGGCTACACCTGGAGCTAGGCATTTTGTGAATACCCTGGGTGCAGTAGATAAACCAAACGGCAAGGCTGTAAATTGAAAGTTTGAACAGGGCCCAGTGAAACGCAAGTATTTTCTGTGGGAGGGCTTTATGAGGGTATGGAGGTAGGCCTCGTTCAGATCGAGTGTGGCTATAAAGGCCTGGGCTGGCAACAGTGGAAGAAGGAAAGGTTTGTAGTGATAACATTTTAAATGATGGAACTTTTAGGAATAGGTTTAGAAAGGGCAGATTCAATATTGGCCTCCAAGGGGCATCTTTTTTGGGGACTAGAAATAATCTTGAATAAAAGCCTTTTTCTTCTGTCCTGGGGGACGGTTTCTATAGTTTCTAGGTTCAGAAGGTCCTATAGGACCTGAGGAATAAAGTGTAGTTGATTTTTTGGGGGGAATGGAATCCCCCTTATAAAGGGCTCTTCCTTCCAAGAGAGGAAATATCCCTCTTGTACTATTGCCAGCACCCAGCATTCTGAGGTGATGGATCTCCAAAGGGGGAGGCAGTGGGAGAGTTGGGCTGACAAAGGTAGTTGGGCAAGGCAGTCACGCATTGTTGGAGCCATTTCTGTCATGAAAGGGCTGCCTTTGAATAAGCTTGCGAGTCTGCTGGTCTGGAGGTGGTCTGCCTCCTGATTCCACTCCTATGCCTGGAAGAGGATGGGGTAAGCAGAGGAGGGTGTTCTCCTGACAAATTTGGTCTTAGCAGGGTAATTTCTGTAATATTTAGGAATGGGAGACACCAGCAGGTGCTTGACGTCTTGAAGTTCCTTACTTTTCATCTGAAGGTTTTTAAAGAGGTCTGCAGATTGTTTACCAAACAGGAGCTTGTGGTCTAAAGGGGCATCTAGGACTTTTGACTTGTAATCCTCTGGCAGGGGGTGAAGGCATAGCCAAGAGTATCTGCGGAGTACTGATGCAGAAGCCTGCGGACCTTGCAAAAGCCTTTGCTGAATCACAGATGCATCTAATAAAATGTCTGGGCACTTGAGAAGCCAGGGACAATTTTGATGCTACCTCTGTCATGCTAGGGCAGTCAAGTGTGGATAAAAGGAGAGTAGAAGTTGGGATAAAAGGTCCAAAGCATATTTTATCATATGGATTTGGTAGTTGATAGCTCTGATGGCTAGGGTGGAAGAAGTATAGACCTTCTTGCCTATCTTGTCCATGTTTTTACTATCTTTGTCATTGGGCAAAAGAGATGAAGTAATCAGTTTTGACTGCTTCTCAGGGGATACAGCAATCACTGCTGGGTCTCCCAGGGGTGGTTTTACCAGGAATTTTTGTTAATCTGGTACTTTATAAAAACAGTCAGGGATCTTTGGAGCAGGATGTTGACAGTCTGGGTTTTTAGATGCTGAAGAGAATACATCAAGGTAGGAAGGAATAACTGGTGGGATGGCTGACGGGGAGGGAGATTCCACTTGAAGTAACTCAAAGTCTCTCTCTTGAGTTTCAGTCATTTTGTCCCATTTAAAGTATTCTTTCATCTTTGTGATGATCTCCCCGAAGGTGATATCCTGTGGTGGGGAGTCCCATTCAATGGATTCTTCATCAGGGGAATAATACTCTAGTGGAGAGGCAATATGAGATAGATAAGAAATGGATTCATCTGAAGATGAATAGTAAGCCTCCTATTCTTCTTCCCCTTCATGAGCAGCGGGAAGAGGGAGAGAAGCAGCAGAGACAGGCCTGGGACCGAGAACAGGAATGGTGGAGGAGGAAGAGACTGTGAGCCTAAGGGCCGTGAAGGCCTGCATCAAGGGGTTGGTGAAGTATCGCCAGTCTGGGACTCTTTCTGTGGGTGGAGGAAGGTGTTTAGTTTTCTGCTTCCTTTTCAAAGGAGTAGACTTAGGAGAAGGCCTGGATTCAGGGGCCTGGATAGAAGTAGGGGCTTCAGGTAATGGACTCCCAGTCATCTGGCATTATCTGGCCCTATATGTGTGACGTCCCACACACCTACAGCAGCCAGGCTTAAGCTTTTGTATAGGAGCCGATGTTCGGGTTGCTTGAGATGGGAAATCCCACACTAAGAATACTGCAACATAGGAACAGAAGGACATGTGACTTCTCTAGCAAAAAAAAAAAAAAAAAAAAAAAAAAAAAAAGGCGTGAGCTGCTCTCTTTTTTTAGTAGAGCATAGACCACTAAGTCTAGGGAAGGGTAAGGTCCATGTTGAGGACATCAAAAATCTCTGCAAGCCTGACCAGATGTTTATCTGCCTGAACCAATTCCCATGGCTAAAGAATTATACTGTAGCAGTAGCCTTTATGGTGAACATCTTTATTTACCTGGACATCAGCAAGGAGTTTATCTGTCTATCAATCTGTCATTCTGTTAACTGGGTAGAACTCTTACTCGCATGTACCAATTTTATGTTCAACCTGGGAGTATACAGAAAGTATAGGGGGAAAAACACATTACAGGTATACAATGCATTCTGTACAGGACTGCGCACAACTTGCTAGACAGTTAAACAAGGGCTAGAGCTGGGGGGGGGGGGGTCAGAATGAAAGGTGACTGGAGGAATGAGAATTAGGAAATGATGGCTAACATGTACCCAGTACTGCAGGGTTTGATTCTGGATCCTACCCTCTAAGGTCCACCAATCCAATGTTGTAACACTGGGAATGATTTATGCTGAATACCAAGATACTTAGTGGAGGGGGATGGCTGTAGAATACGGGGGCGACGTATTAAGAGATACCTGGATTGGCAGGCAACAAAGAAAAGTGGAAAAACTGCTACCTGCTAAGCTTCGAGAAGGGCAGAGTTGAGTAGAATAAGGGCTTTGGTGGTAAAACATGAGAGGACTTGACTCCAAAAGACTTTGGGTAATAAGCACTGCATATATGAAGTACTGAAAGCACTGCAAGAGAGTAGCAGCTAAGGCCAGCTACATGCTGGGCTACATTCTGGGAGGAAGAGATAGCAGGAAAAGAGAAGTAATGCTTTCACCTTATCAAACAGTAATGTGGCCAAACTTGGAACATAGTGACCCATTCTAAGTGAGACAGATACAATTCTGACAAAACTATGACAATAACAGGAATGGAAGCAGAGCCACAGAATGTGAAACTCGACAGTCTAACTGTGCTCACTGGAAAGTAGGAGACAAAAATGGGACTCAAGGATCTTTAAAGTAATTACAGAAAAGTATGCAGCAATAACAACTGGAAAGAAAGAAAAGGCTGAAAGGATAAAACACAACCTCGAGCTTAAGGGAACCTAATTAACATGGCATAAATAGCACTGTTTCACAGGAGTGATGAAATAGTTGAATGGGGTGCTACATTAGGGGATGTGTTCATCAACATGTGCTCTTGTACATTGTACTTATATTTGTTTACCAGCGAAGTACTGACTTTTTTTTTTAAACAGGAAACATTTTTCATTTCCTCTTTTCATATTTATGTACCACTAACCCTTTCCATCATCCTGAACCCCACACTCGTCTCTTACCTTGTACCTACTATACTGCACACATCACTGCCCCCCAGTTCCTGCATCACTATTTTTCTCTTATACAAGTCTGAGTCCTTTCACATCCCCTCCCATTTTGACCTCTCCATGTTCCCCTTCTGATATTTCTCCACATGTTTAGATTTTTTTTTTACACACTTTGAATGGAATGAAGCCCATTCCAAAGTCAGGTCATAATTCAAGTTCATGAAATCAGTATTATTTCAGTCTTTGATGTTATAGCCAAGACTACTCTTTTAAGCACCCATGTTGTGACATGAATTGCCTCTTTCTGCAGTTCATACAGGGTTACATATATTGGTAGCATATTTCCGTACAACTGCAAATTATTATTTTTTTTTTATTAGTACTGTTGCTCCTACTACAATTGGAACTGTTTGGGTATCTGTCTTCCACATTCCTATTGTTTTTGCTTGTAAATCCTGCTACTTTACGACTGTCTCTGTCAGTATGTAAGACAGTATAATTGCTGGGTATAGCATTTTCAATGATCAATGCTACTTTTGCCTTTTTTTTCTAGGATTGCTGTATCTGGTTTTCTTGCATTTAGGTTTTGAACTATTGGCAATGGGTGATACTACGTGGTACAAACTTCACCATTGCCAATAATGCTTTGGGGTTCATGACTCCAGTGCTTCTTGGCTACTTCAGTACTGTAATGTTTGCACAATCCCCAAACAGTCTTGCGACATTACTGCACCTTTCAATATACAGACCCTCGGCCATGAATTTATCACACCCAGCAACAGATGTGCAACTGTTTCCAGTTCTGTTTTACAGAAACTGCACTTGTCTTTTTCTCCCACTTTTTCAATGGACTTTGTAAAGCAACATTTACGTAACCCACAATCTTGGGGCACCATTATTAACCTTTCATCTTCTGGTTTCAATTCACTCCTCCTTAACTATTTCTGTGTCGAATCTTAGTCAACATAAGAATGTTCTATAAGATCTCTATAGTAGCCACTATATATGTGAAATTTCTAATTTACTTTCCTTCTTTTCAAGTCATTTCCTTTGTTTTTGGCACCTTTTGTTGCTGTCTGACTTTTCTGTCCACTTCTAGTTTAATTTCCATTCCTACTTTATTCTGAAATGCTTCCGCTAAGCTATCTTAATTTTTTTTTCTTCTCATGCAAGAGAACCCTACAGATTCTCACGTACCACTCTAGATTTTTCCTGAGCTATTATGCAATTTCCTACACACTTTGTGTGGATATAGTTTGTCTTGCAAACCACGAGAATCTGCTACCACATACACCTTGACCTAAAGTACAACAGGCAACATTCTGTTAGACTAGTGTACACACCTGCCAAACATATTCCACAGCCAGACATCCCCATTTATCATTTCTACACAGCTCCTCCGCAGACTCTCAAAAACTTTTCATGCACCTCCTCTCTAGCTCAACCCAAGTTTTATATTTGGACAGTCAATAATCAAAAGGCTAACTAAATATGTGGAAAACACTGAATATAATCAGCCAACACAAAAATCAATATCCTTTTTACAGAGGCAACTCCCCAACCGAAATGCATCCCATTTCAACTCAATTATTTTAAATTCTGAGATCCCACACTCTCAGAAGAAAAGGACTTGTCCCTTTCCTGACGTTGTGAAACCACAGCAAACTTCTGACACACAACCTTTTGTCTTCAACAATCTAGAAGTTAAACAACTTCTTACTGTGTTTTTAGGAGAGTTCAGTTGTGTTTAATAAACTTACTGTAACAGCAGATGCTCTAATACAAGAGTGTTGCAGTATCCTAAGCTGTATGTGTCTTAACCATCTGCTACAGTACACCTTTTTAAAGCTATAGGACAACCAACATACATATGTTCCAACTGTCAGGAGGGTGAGAGGAGCTCCATAGTGAGATAAAGACGGGGGGGCTCAGACCATCCTTGCCCCAAAAACAGAAGCAGCAGTCCAAAAAGAAAAATGTTAAGAAACAACAAAAAAGAGAAACTATACACACAAAGTACATACATACATACATACCCTGGCACACCATTTAAAAAAATCCTCACTCAAGGGTATGGCTACTGCAACAGTGATGCATTAGAACATGTACTGTTCTAGTGAGTTTACTTCTACAACTACACTACGTTTAACATTAGATCACTGTTGCTGTAGTCAAAGTTATATGGATAGCTTACCCCAACTTAACAAGTAGCAAGAGGTTTGGGACAGACCCTTGGAGAATGGTCCTAGTAAAGTCTGTTCTGAACCTGGAGAATGAATCCTGTTTGTTGTGCTTTATAAACATATGCACGGAGGACCAAGTTGCTATCTTTAGGATACTTCTACAGTCCAAGTCCATGTCCTTCCAGAAATCCACAGAAGCAGCCAAAGCCCTACTAGACCTTAAGCTTGCCTGAAATTGGATTATTATGATAAGAATAACAAAAAGAAATGGCATGAGAGACCCATCTAGAAACAGTCTGCTTAGACACTGGTTGTCCCTTCCTCTGTCCTTCACAGCAGACAAACAGCTGATCAGCTTTCTTGAAGGATCGAGTTCCATCTAGGTAGTATCTAAGCTGCCTGTGGACATCCAGAGTATGAATTTTTTTCTCCTTTGTTTTTGGGATCAGGAAAAAAGTCAGACTAATAGAATGGCTCAAGGTAAATCAAGGGACTACTTTAGGTGTAAATGCATGGACAGCTTTCAGAGTCTCTATCCTTGTGAAAAATGAAGTAAGTTTGACTCACCGTACAAGCTTTTAACTCCGATACCCTCCTAGCTAAAGTCACAGCAATTAGTAAAGCAATCTTCCATGTTGAGAACATTGATTCAGCCTGATGACCTGACTCTTGAAAAAAGTAAGCTTTTCAAGCACACAGTTAAGATCCTAAGGAGGAGCCATCTGTTTTCTACATATCCTTACATGTAAAACTCCTCCGAAAGACATTTTGATACTTGGAGCCCAAGAACCTTAATAGAGGAGAAAGAAATGCCAGAGAACAGTAACTCATAAAAATAAAAAAACAAGGCTTGGCCTTAAGATGGCCCTGTGCTTTAAATGGCACTAACTAGAAAATCTTTCCCACTTAAACATATATGATTTCCTAGTAGCAAGTTCAGTACCCACTGCATAAACCTAGAAAAAAAGTACAGTTTTGTACCTACCATAAATGCAGATGTTCGAGTGTTCACACTGCTGCAGTCATCACACTTGGGTTATCTGCCGTCAGGCGGTCCCGCAGCCAGCCTGAGTTCCAAAGTCTTGGTCCGGCATCGGTTGCAGTCGCTTCTTCCCAGACGTCAGTGCAACAGGGGTATAAAAGAGGCAGCCGACGCCATTTTCTTCAGTTTTTCTTGCCCCAGATGTCAGGTGCCCCCAAACAGGAAGGCAATACATAATCCTAAGTAAAATACACAAGTAGAAAACAATAGCTACAGCTGTAAGCAAATACACCATATAGAAATACATCATATAGACTGTAGAAAAAGGGAGGTATAGATAAAACCCAGGTAAGAAGAGGGGATGGTGGGAGGGTAACCTGGACTGCAGCAGTGTGAACACTCGAACATCTACATTTATGGTAGGTACAAAACTGTACTATGTTCATCGTGTTACACTGCTGCAGTCATCACACTTTGGTTGAATCCCAAAGCTAAGGCTGAGCGGTTGATACTAAACAGGGTTTGGAGAAGCTAGTAGGCCCTGCAGAACTGCAGTGGCAAAGCCAGCTCTGGTTTTTGAGTATAGAGGTAAGTGGTAGTGCTTGGTGAAGGTGTGCACTGAACTCCAAGTTGAAGCCTCCAAAATATCCTTGGTTGGTACCCCTCTGAGAAATGCTGCTAATGTTGCTGTAGCCCTGGTGGAATGGGGCCTAATGTTACCAGGTGCAGATTTCCCATGGTGTGTGTAGCAGAAATGGATACAATGTCCTAGCCATTTTGAAATGGTCTGTTTTGAGATAGCCTTTCCTTGTGATCCTGCAGCATAGGATACAAAGAGTTGGTCAGATTTTCTGAAAGCCTTAGTTTTATCCAAGTAGAAACGTAATTGCCTGTGAATGTCCAGAGTGTAGGAGCCTTTCCCCTTTATTCCGGGGGTTTGGATAAAAGGTGGGTAAATTAATGGTTTGGTTTAGAGCCACACTGGATACTACCTTTGGCATAAAGGAAGGGTTAGTTCGTAAAGAGACTCTGTCTTGATGAAAAATGATGAAAGGCTCCACTGCCATTAGGGCCTGTAGCTCTAAGACTCTGAGACTCTTTGTGCTGAAGTTATTGCTAGCAGCAGGGCAGTTTTCCATGATAAAAATTGTAAATCGGCTGAAAAAGCTGGTTCGAAGGGCGGCAGTGTGAGTTTTTCCAAAACAAAACTGAGGTCCCAAGTTGGTGTTGGTGCTCTCCGGGGTGGTCTTATGCTCTTAGCCCCTCTGAGGTACTGTCTTAGTAATGGATGTGAAAATATAGGAGGATCCGTGTTGTAATGAGCTGAAACAGCTGAAGCGTGGATCTTAATAGATGAAAAGGAAAGGCCTTTGTGCAACATCTCAGTTAAACATTGCAGAATCTGAGGAATATTTGGGACAAGAGGATTTTGGCCTTTAGCCTGGTTCCAGGCGCAGAATCTTTTCCATTTGTCTGAGTAGGTTTTCCTGGTGCTGGGTCTCCTGGCCTCCAGAATGCCTTCCATAACAGCTTTAAAGAGAAGTGTTGACTGGTTGTTTAGGTAATCTGCCCTGCAGCCAGATTTAAAGTCTTGAGCTGGCTGTGTAGAATCTGATTGTTTTGCTGAGTCAGCAGGTGAGGAATTTGAAGTAAAATCCATGGCGGGCCTTGGGCCATGTTCCTTAATAATGGATACCAGTGTTGGCGTGGCCAGTCTGGAGCAATGAGTATCATTTGTGGCCTCTCTAATCTGGCTTTCAGGAGCACCATTGCCAGAAGAGGCAGTGGAGGAAAGGCATACACTGTTAATGTTTTCCAACTGAATGAGAAGACGTCCACTTTCCAAGCTAGTGTGTGGTTATGTCCTTGTGCAAAATTTCCGTAGTTGGTAGTTTTGGGGGGAGGCAAACACATCTATGTCTGGGCTCCCCCATTTTTGAGGTATCATTGTGAATACTTGTGGATCTAGTTTCCACTCGTGATGATCCATGATATTTCTGCTTAGTTCGTCTGCCAATGTATTTCTCTTTCCTGGCAGGAATTGTGCTTGTAGTTGAACTTGGTAGGTCAGTGCTGTGTTCCACAAGGTCATTGCTTGCCTGCATAGGGGGTAGGAATGTGTGCCCCCTTGTTTGTTTATGTACCACATCACTGTGGTGTTGTCCGTCTTTATTAGAAGTAGTCCTGGATGTAGGAGGTCCTTGAAAGCTGTTAGGGCATTTTGTACAGCTAGCATCTCTTTTTGATTGATGTTGATGTGGAGATGCATTTGATCTGCAGACCATTTGCCCTGAATACACTGTCCTGCCATGTGTGCTCCCCAGGCGTAATCCGATGCATCTGTTGTTATTGTCTGCCCGGCTGTGGGTAAGTTGAAAGGCTGACCCTTGTTGAGGTGACATGCCTGAGCCCACCATAGAAACTCCTGTTGAAGGCAGGGAATGAGGGGTATTATTGTTTCCAAGCTGTGGCTGTGTTGAGTCCATACGCTTTTCAGGTACCATTGTAATTTCCTCATATGCAGTTTGGCATATGGAATTAGCAGTATGCAAGATGCCATGAATCCCAAGGCCTGCAGAATTTTTCTTGCAGGGAGTTGGGTCTTTGTTGCCATCATTTTGAAGTATTGAGTCAGTTGTCCTTGCTTGTCTGGCATGAGATAAGCCATCTGGGCCGTTGTATTTAAGCTGGCACCAAGGAATATTATGTCTTGTGAGGGCACCGGTTTTGACTTCTTTTTGTTTACTGTGTACCCTAGGCAACTTAGTAGGTTTTTTACAAACGCCAGATGTTTTAAAAGAATGTCCTTGCTTTCTGCTTGAATAAGGCAGTCGTCCAGGTATGGATATATTTGAATTCCTCTTTGTCTGTAGTATGCAATTACTGGTGCCAGGCATTTTGTGAAGACCCTGGGCGCAGTAAATAAGCCAAAGGGCAGTGCAGAGAATTGGTAATGAGTTGAACCTGCTATAAATCTGAGGTATCTTCTGCAATTTTGTCTGATAGGGACATGCAGGTATGCCTCCTTGAGGTCCAACGTTACTAGCCAAGCCTTCTTGCCCAGCATGGGAAGAAGTTGCTGTAGTGTGAGCATCCTGAATTTGGGTACTTCCAGGTATGTGTTTAGAATTGAAATGTCCAGAATGGGTCTCCACGCTTTGTCCTTTCGGGGAACCCGAAAGAGTCTTGAGTAAAATCCTTGTCCTTGCTCCTGTGTAGGAACCTGTTGAATGGCTCTCATGTCTATGAGTGCTGTAATTTGTCTTGGAGCCTCTGCCCACTGATTTTGTGGCAGGTTTGGCATTCCTTTTATCCTTGGTAAAGTGTGAAAGTGCAACCTGTATACTTGAGATGCAATATTTAGGACCCATTTGTCTTTTGTGATGATGTGCCAATTGCCTGCAAAAAGTGCAAGTTTTCCTCCCAAGGGAGCTGCCAAGAGGGATTTGCTTGGCAGTCTGAGGGGTAAGTCATTGTGATTGTCTTCTGAAAGTTTGAGACCTGTCTTCTCCTCCTTTCTGGGCTGTGGCACCCCATTGTCGAGACTTGTAAGAGCCTTGTGACTGACCTCTGCCCCTTGGGCGTCTGTATTTGCCCCTCTGTGGTCTGTCAGAAGTTGGAAAGGACCAGTTTTTGGTTGGCTAATTTCTGCTGAAACGAGGGAGTTGAACCTGTAAAAAAATCCTTGACCGTCTGCATAGATTTTGCCTTATCCTCCATTTTCTTTAAAACCTTTTCTGCTTTCACACCAAATAAAGCATCCTGTTGTAAAGGTGCATCCAATAACTTTGCTTTAACATGATCAGGTAAAGTTTGTTCTTTTAACCAAGCATGCCTACGAATGACAGACCCTGTTACTGCTGCTCTACAAGAAGCTTCCAATGAATCAAATCCACATTGCAAAGTATGTTTTCCCATTTGTTCTGCTGCATGCAACAAATCTTGCATTTCCTTGTAATCAGGCTGCTTTGTATGTGTGATCATTTTTTCTTTTAATTGAGACATCAAATATTGTTGATATTTCAGCATGTGAAACTGGCAATTTAAGGCCCTCATAGCTAGAGTAGCTGAGGTATATACTTTCTTTCCCCATCTGTCTACTGCTCTAGAATCCCTTTCAGAGGGTACAGGATTTTTAGCAATAGAGGCCTTAACCCCTTTGGGACCCTGGGAAATGGTTTCTGGGTCAGCAACAGGGCTTTTATATAGGAATTTGTGTGAGTCAGGGACTCTGTAGTATCTGTTTGGTTTGGCTGGTGCAGCAGATAATGAATCTGGGTTAAGGCTAGATTCTGAATAATCATCCACAATGTCTAACACAGGTGGAATAGCAAGGGGTTTGTGCTGGGGTAGTAAAAGGAACTCTCGGAGCCTTTTCTTAGAATCAGAGTAATCCTGGCCTTCCCAGTGGAAATGTTCCCTCATGGTATGTAAATTTCCCCAAAAGAGTAGTCTTCTGGGGGAGATGCTGAAGGAACAGACTCTTCAGCATCAGAGTCTTCATAAGGGGGAAAAGAGTATTCCTGTTCCTCAGAAGAATCTGAGGAAATGGAAACCTGGTCAGACGAAGCGTAGTTCTCCTCCTGTCTAGGCCTTTTGTCAGGAGGGGGATGGGAACCCCTGATTAGGGTAATTAAGTCTTCAGCCATCTTAAGCATCTGTTTCTTAGGCATGGGGCTTTGTACTGGAGACTGCTGCACATGCTTCCTTAATTTTAAAGGAGTTTTCAGCTTTGCATAGGATTTTATAGTAAGTGTAGTCGGTCTGAAGACACCTTCAGCAACTGAAGGCCTTTCAACTACACCGGAATCCCCTACAGCCATGGAGTCGGAAGGGCCTAAAGATAAAGGCTCTGGAAGCCCCAATCTCCGCTGGGGAGTCGGATGCAGCCTGGGGTTCTAAATCAGCGGTCGTCAGGGGCTGCGTAGGTGCCTCACTGAAAACCAGAGAACTGGCGACTGGCCTAGCAGAGGCCTCGGTGTCTGGTTTGGGTCTCGGCTGCCTGTCCTTATCTTTGCGCTTTTTATGCATCCCGGTCGTCGGTTGCTCCAATGGCATGGTGTAATTAAATTTTCTACCAAAATAATGTCGGGCGAAATCAAACCAACGTTTAATAGTTCATTTGTTAAACCTAGCACAAAACCGACAACCTGTGACGTCGTGGTCTGGGCCTAGGCAAGGAATGCAATAAGAATGAAAATCCTTATGAGGTATTTGCTTCCCACAAGAAATGCAATTATTAACTTTTTCTGACATCGGTCTGAGGCAAGAAAAGATTCCCCAACGGGGTACTTAGCTTTATTGAAGACTTCGGTCTGAAATTCGATTTGAAAATCTCAGGAGTCGGCCGACCGGCACTTGCGAACTGCTTCTGCTTCGGGCACCGCGCAGCAAGAAAGACTGAAGAAAATGGCGTTGGCTGCCTCTTTTATACCCCTGTCACACTGACGTCAGGGAAGGCGACGCAACGATGCGGACCAAGACTTTGGAACTCAGGCTGGCTGCAGGCGCCTGACAGCAGTCCCGTGTAGATTTTTAAAAAATTTTTTTTTTTGGGGGGGGGGTTTTCCCGTTTGGTTTGGGGGGGGTTTGGGGGGGTGGGTTTTTTAAGGGTGGGGGGGGGAAAAAAGGGGGGGTCCCGGGGGGGAAAAAAAAAATTTAAAATTTAAAAAACAAAAAAAAAAAAGGAAGGGGGGGGTTTGTGGAAAAAAATTTTTTTAAAATTTTGGTTTTTTTTCCCTTAAACCCCCCCAAAAAAAAAAAGGGGGGGGAAAAGGGAAAAAAGGGGTCCCCTTCAAAAAAAAAACCCGGGGGTTTTTTTGGGGGGGTTTTGGGGGGGCCCAGGGCCTCTTTTCTGGAGGAGGGAGAGGCCCTGTCTGGGTGAGGCTGGGCTCCACGAATTAAAGAGATGAGATCCTCAGCCAAAGAAAGCATAAGGGAGCTGGTGCTGGGCCTGTGAGAGGGGGCTTGGCAGGCACAGGTTTTGATGCTTTGGCTGCTTTAGCCCTGGCAAAGGCCTTAATAGACATAGCTGGAGGAGGCCTAGCAGCTCCACGCAGGGGTAGAAATATCCAGGGGATGGTGTCTGATAAATCCTGTGAAACCGCAACAGAAGGTTGGATTTCAGTAGCCGCTTCTACCAGGTTAGAAGAGGCCTCGGTAGAAGGCACGTTATCGGCTGAAGAAAGAACCGCTTGCTCGGCTTCGCCAAAACCGAGACACTCGTGGTTTGCTTAACCGCGTTTCGCCGAAACCGGACCGCGAAAGTGTCGGTCCTTTCTTTGCTTGGTTATTTGCATAGTCGGAGGATCCGACGGCATAATGTAGGCAAAATCGAGCCGAAAATCTGTTCAGCAAAGTCCGATCGACGCCTAAGCGTCCGCCGGTTAACAGTAGCACAGGCTAGACAAGAGGCTACGACGTCGTGTGGGTCTAAAGAATATATGCAATAGGCGTGAAAATCTTCATGACGTATTTGTTTCCCACAAGATAAACAGTTATTAACTTTCTCTGATATCGGCTGAGGCAAGAAAGAGTCCCCAACGGGGTACTTAGCTTTATAGAAGTCTTCGAAGTAGTATTCGGTATTAGTAATCTCTGGATCTGACCGACCGGCACTTGCGAACAGCTTCTGCTTCGGGCGCCACGCGGCAAGAAAGACTGAGGAAAATGGCGTCGGCTGATGCCTTTATACCTGAATAACTGCCGCAATGACGTAAGGTGAAGTGCGACACCAGCCGAAGCCAGACCCAGACTTTGGAATCCGGCCGACCGAAGGGCTGCCTGACGACAGGACAACCCATTTGTAAAGACTGCAGATGCATCCTTGAAGGACATCAGCTGAAGCGTGGATCTTAATAGATGAAAAGGAAAGGCCTTTGTGCAACATCTCAGTTAAACATTGCAGAATCTGAGGAATATTTGGGACAAGAGGATTTTGGCCTTTAGCCTGGTTCCAGGCGCAGAATCTTTTCCATTTGTCTGAGTAGGTTTTCCTGGTGCTGGGTCTCCTGGCCTCCAGAATGCCTTCCATAACAGCTTTAAAGAGAAGTGTTGACTGGTTGTTTAGGTAATCTGCCCTGCAGCCAGATTTAAAGTCTTGAGCTGGCTGTGTAGAATCTGATTGTTTTGCTGAGTCAGCAGGTGAGGAATTTGAAGTAAAATCCATGGCGGGCCTTGGGCCATGTTCCTTAATATTGGATACCAGTGTTGGCGTGGCCAGTCTGGAGCAATGAGTATCATTTGTGGCCTTTCTAATCTGGCTTTCAGGAGCACCTTTGCCAGAAGAGGCAGTGGAGGAAAGGTATACATACACTGTTAATGTTTTCCAACTGAATGAGAAGACGTCCACTTTCCAAGCTAGTGTGTGGTTATGTCCTTGTGCAAAATTTCCGTAGTTGGTAGTTTTGGTGGGAGGCAAACACATCTATGTCTGGGCTCCCCCATTTTTGAGGTATCATTGTGAATACTTGTGGATCTAGTTTCCACTCGTGATGATCCATGATATTTCTGCTTAGTTCGTCTGCCAATGTATTTCTCTTTCCTGGCAGGAATTGTGCTTGTAGTTGAACTTGGTAGGTCAGTGCTGTGTTCCACAAGGTCATTGCTTGCCTGCATAGGGGGTAGGAATGTGTGCCCCCTTGTTTGTTTATGTACCACATCACTGTGGTGTTGTCCGTCTTTATTAGAAGTTGTCCTGGATGTAGGAGGTCCTTGAAAGCTGTTAGGGCATTTTGTACAGCTAGCATCTCTTTTTGATTGATGTTGATGTGGAGATGCATTTGATCTGCAGACCATTTGCCCTGAATACACTGTCCTGCCATGTGTGCTCCCCAGGCGTAATCCGATGCATCTGTTGTTATTGTCTGCCCGGCTGTGGGTAAGTTGAAAGGCTGACCCTTGTTAAGGTGACATGCCTGAGCCCACCATAGAAACTCCTGTTGAAGGCAGGGAATGAGTGGTATTATTGTTTCCAAGCTGTGGCTGTGTTGAGTCCATACGCTTTTCAGGTACCATTGTAATTTCCTCATATGCAGTTTGGCATATGGAATTAGCAGTATGCAAGATGCCATGAATCCCAAGGCCTGCAGAATTTTTCTTGCAGGGAGTTGGGTCTTTGTTGCCATCATTTTGAAGTATTGAGTCAGTTGTCCTTGCTTGTCTGGCGTGAGATAAGCCATCTGGGCCGTTGTATTTAAGCTGGCACCCAGGAATATTATGTCTTGTGAGGGCACTAGTTTTGACTTCTTTTTGTTCACTGTGTACCCTAGGCAACTTAGTAGGTTTTTTACAAACGCCAGATGTTTTAAAAGAATGTCCTTGCTTTCTGCTTGAATAAGGCAGTCGTCCAGGTATGGATATATTTGAATTCCTCTTTGTCTGTAGTATGCAATTACTGGTGCCAGGCATTTTGTGAAGACCCTGGGCGCAGTAGATAAGCCAAAGGGCAGTGCAGAGAATTGGTAATGAGTTAAACCTGCTATAAATCTGAGGTATCTTCTGCAATTTTGTCTGATAGGGACATGCAGGTATGCCTCCTTGAGGTCCAACGTTACTAGCCAAGCCTTCTTGCCCAGCATGGGAAGAAGTTGCTGTAGTGTGAGCATCCTGAATTTGGGTACTTCCAGGTATGTGTTTAGAATTGAAAGGTCCAGAATGGGTCTCCAGGCTTTGTCCTTTCGGGGAACCAGAAAGAGTCTTGAGTAAAATCCTTGTCCTTGCTCCTGTGTAGGAACCTGTTGAATGGCTCTCATGTCTATGAGTGCTGTAATTTGTCTTGGAGCCTCTGCCCATTGATTTGGTGGCAGGTTTGGCATTCCTTTTATCCTTGGTAAAGTGTGAAAGTGGAACCTGTATACCTGAGATGCAATATTTAGGACCCATTTGTCTTTTGTGATGATGTGCCAATTGCCTGCAAAAAGTGCAAGTTTTCCTCCCAAGGGAGCTGCCAAGAGGGATTTGCTTGGCAGTCTGAGGGGTAAGTCATTGTGATTGTCTTCTGAAAGTTTGAGACCTGTCTTCTCCTCCTTTCTGGGCTGTGGCACCCCATTGTCGAGACTTGTAAGAGCCTTGTGACTGACCTCTGCCCCTTGGGCGTCTGTATTTGCCCCTCTGTGGTCTGTTAGAAGTTGGAAAGGACCAGTTTTTGGTTGGCTAATTTCTGCTGAAACGAGGGGGTTGAACCTGTAAAAAATCCTTGACCGTCTGCATAGATTTTGCCTTATCCTCCATTTTCTTTAAAACCTTTTCTGCTTTCACACCAAATAAAAGCATCCTGCTGTAAAGGCGCATCCAATAACTTTGCTTTAACATGATCAGGTAAAGTTTGTTCTTTTAACCAAGCATGCCTACGAATGACAGACCCTGCTACTGCTGCTCTACAAGAAGCTTCCAATGAATCAAATCCACATTGCAAAGTATGTTTTCCCACTTGTTCTGCTGCATGCAACAAATCTTGCATTTCCTTGTAATCAGGCTGCTTTGTATGTGTGATCATTTTTTGTTTTAATTGAGACATCAAATATTGTTGATATTTCAGCATGTGAAACTGGCAATTTAATGCCCTCATAGCTAGAGTAGCTGAGGTATATACTTTCTTTCCCCATCTGTCTACTGCTCTAGAATCCCTTTCAGAGGGTACAGGATTTTTAGCAATAGAGGCCTTAACCCCTCTGGGACCCTGGGAAAAGGTTTCTGGGTCAGCAACAGGGCTTTTATATAGGAATTTGTGTGAGTCAGGGACTCTGTAGTATCTGTTTGGTTTGGCTGGTGCAGCAGATAATGAATCTGGGTTAAGGCTAGATTCTGAATAATCATCCACAATGTCTAACACAGGTGGAATAGCAAGGGGTTTGTGCTGGGGTAGTAAAAGGAACTCTCGGAGCCTTTTCTTAGAATCAGAGTAATCCTGGCCTTCCCAGTGGAAATGTTCATGGTATGTAAATTTCCCCAAAAGAGTAGTCTTCTGGGGGAGATGCTGAAGGAACAGACTCTTCAGCATCAGAGTCTTCATAAGGGGGAAAAGAGTATTCCTGTTCCTCAGAAGAATCTGAGGAAATGGAAACCTGGTCAGATGAAGCGTAGTTCTCCTCCTGTCTAGGCCTTTTGTCAGGAGGGGGATGGGAACCCCTGATTAGGGTAATTAAGTCTTCAGCCATCTTAAGCATCTGTTTCTTAGGCATGGGGCTTTGTACTGGAGACTGCTGCACATGCTTCCTTAATTTTAAAGGAGTTTTCAGCTTTGCATAGGATTTTATAGCAAGTGTAGTCGGTCTGAAGACACCTTCAGCAACTGAAGGCCTTTCAACTACACTGGAATCCCCTACAGCCATGGAGTCGGAAGGGCCTAAAGATAAAGGCTCTGGAAGCACCAATCTCTGCTGGGGAGTCGGATGCAGCCTGGGGTTCTAAATCAGCGGTCGTCAGGGGCTGCGTAGGTGCCTCACTGAAAACCAGAGAACTGGCGACTGGCCTAGCAGAGGCCTCGGTGTCTGGTTTGGGTCTCGGCTGCCTGTCCTTATCTTTGCGCTTTTTATGCATCCCGGTCGTCGGTTGCTCCAATGGCATGGTGTAATTAAATTTTCTACCAAAATAATGTCGGGCGAAATCAAACCAACGTTTAATAGTTCATTTGTTAAATCTAGCACAAAACCGACAACCTGTGACGTCGTGGTCTGGGCCTAGGCAAGGAATGCAATAAGAATGAAAATCCTTATGAGGTATTTGCTTCCCACAAGAAATGCAATTATTAACTTTTTCTGACATCGGTCTGAGGCAAGAAAAGATTCCCCAACGGGGTACTTAGCTTTATTGAAGACTTCGGTCTGAAATTCGATTTGAAAATCTCAGGAGTCGGCCAACCGGCACTTGCGAACTGCTTCTGCTTCGGGCACCGCGCAGCAAGAAAGACTGAAGAAAATGGCGTCGGCTGCCTCTTTTATACCCCTGTCGCACTGACGTCAGGGAAGAAGCGACCGCAACCGATGCCGGACCAAGACTTTGGAACTCAGGCTGGCTGCAGGACCGCCTGACAGCAGATAACCCAAGTGTGATGACTGCAGCAGTGTAACACGATGAACATCGTGCCTTTAAGTAAACAAAATTCTGTTATCCAGACAGCCAGCTGAAGAGTTTTCAGGTTGGGTGTCAAACAATCCCTGTCTTGCATGAGTTAATGCAGTCTGTGGGGAAACCTATGGAAAATGTCCTTGACCGGTTTCATAAGAACGGACAACCATTCCTTTGCAATAAATAAGGTATTCTATTTAAAACATCTGCCATAGCTACTTTATTAAATAATACCTCCTTCACCCTTTCATTCCATATCTCCCACCCTACCTGTTTTTATTCCATCCTATGTTCTCTTCCATCACATTCATGTTTGTCTCCTGTTTTCTTTAAACTCATTAACAGATCTGTTTTTTTAGACTGCATTCCAAACTTATTGAAAAAAGAGGAGTGCTTTATTAACCTCTGCATTCATGTTATACCATAAAAACTTTAAATCAATAATTTACACACTTTTTTACATTCATACTTACTATTATTTACAAATTATCAACACAAAATAACTAAGCAATAATATTGCTTTTATTCTTATTTATTTTACATTTACCCTCTGTCCCCCAATATTTTCTCCACAATCATATTCTTATTTCGGCTAATACATCATCACCTTCCTTTCTCTTATGTAACAAATTCTTGCATCTTTTTTCTACAACACCCATACAGTCACAAACAATACTTTTACAATACCATATTTCTTTATCATACTTCCTGTAGAACATCAGGTTTGTATTTATACATTTAAATCCTTCCCATCTATATTCATTTTTAAAATTTTTCCCAAATGCTTAATTCTTTTAGTAATCCAAAGAAAGTTTTCTTGTTGTTCACTACAGTCAACACATTTTCTTTTCTCCGTCACCTTATACTTCATATTCCCTTTTACCAGTAACTTGTCTAATAAAACTCGGCAACAAAATCCTTTGCTTTATAAAAAAAAATTGACCCTTTTCTTCCATCTTTTATTGCCTTTTTCATCTTATTTTAATTCCCTAAATGTGTACAAAAAATTCTAACATTACATTATACCACTTTCCCCATCAATCTCACTTAACTTCCATAATTCGATTTTATTCTCATATTCATTTTCTACCATCCTGTCCCGTTTCCTGTTTTTTTTTTTTTTCTCCTTTCCCACTTTTTTATACTATTCACATAATAGGTTCATAGATTAATACTAAGCTAACTGCCCTTGTCAGACATTTTAAGCCTAGCCAATTAACCCATGTGAGTATCAAACTTGCACCTTATATCTGTAAGGCAAACATCATAACCATTGTCGACCTCTTGTTTCTAAAGCTAAAATCGTTTAATCTTGCATAATGCCAAAATTCCTACATCACCGCTTTCCTTTTTCTCCTTCCAAGTTTCTCAGTAATTGTTCATCTCATCTTCACTTCTTTACTTTTTAAGATTGCAAATCTGTTATTGTCCTGTTATCACTTTGAAATATTATTTCTTCTCTAACTACATCTTCATTCTTAAATTCATTAACATTTACATGGTGTAGAATGTCACACCTCTAGAAGCCTTCACACATCCTTGCATTTCAAAGCAGTTTCTGAAAAATCTAATCAAAATGCATAAGATAAACAAATGCAAATATTTTGTGAGCAATAAAAGCCATCAAAGCCATATAAATAGTGATGTTAAGAAGTATTCTTTACAGTGGTGATAGAAAGAGCATTCATAGTCTTTCATTAATTACTGCAACACTGTATATACAATGCACATAAACGCAGAATTACATTTTTGGTAAACTTTCACAAATTTTCATGTCTTGTAAAGTATACGATCCAGACATATATTAGAACATTTTTGTTGCCCAGTCATAAGTTTTCACGACAGCAAGGACTTTATCTCTGAATGCATGTTTATTTAGATATTTACACAAACATGAAAACATACGTTTAATTGCACAGTTAACAATATAAATAGCACAGAATATCTTTCGAGATGTGTAAATTACAATGCAAATTTCAATGACAGTTTTCTTCAACAGTATCTAAAGTTTCACCTTATGCCCTGTAATAGTTTGTAAATCAGTAGATTTTTGAAGTATTAAGTACATATGGAAATATTGCTTATTTTCATAATTACTAACTACCAATATCTCCAGGACAGTATGACATAAACGGACATTAACTTTGAATCTACCAGTCTTCACCCATGTCATTTCATACCATGCCCCTCAACAGCACGTAGGTCTCTGTTAGAATATGAATATAACTGAAAATATGAATAACGAATTTGTAGTGAATCACTTCTCAACTGCACGACATCCTACATTAACAATCAATGTCAATTTGTTAACTTCTTGTGTTTTCTAATACCGCCTATTATTACCTGGTAAGTCACTTAGTTTAAGAAACATGGCCTAAAAATGTCTGGACACCATAAGGCGCTACGTGTGTAACTGGAAGTATACAAAACTGCTATAGGCTTGAATGAGTTAACTTTTCTGCCAAACCACCTTCCCTTTCAACATCTTCTGTAGTAATATTTTCTGCCAAACCACCTTCCCTTTCAACATCTTCTGTAATAATATTTTCTACTGTCTGTCTTTCATCTTCATCTATTTCATTTTCTAATATGGGACAGCCAAGAATTTGGACACTTCTGGTTTTACATTTTCTAGAAACAGGTTTAATATTTTTTGCTACACATTCCCTTCCCCACATCTTTGTTTGGTAGTCTTTTACTAAATTATTTTCATCCCCACATAAATATGTCCTTTAGGTGGTTCCAATACCTAACAAGCTCTATCTCATCATTCACAATTATTATAGTATTGTATCTGGAATATACTGAATTTTCCCATCTTTAACAATAACTGTTACCCACACCTCCCAATCCCCAGTCCATACATTTCTTTTACCTTTATGTACTTTACAACATGGTGAAAGAAAAAAACGTTTAACTCAAAATGAAGCTATCAAATGTCAGTAAACAAAAATGTTTTGCTCTCAAATGAATTAATGCTCTTATGTCATTGATGTCAAAGCCTAATGGCAAAATAATACCATCCATGATGTCATACCTGTTCTTACTACTGGTTATGCGGTAGAGTTGTCGCCTCACAATAAGACGCTGTCCGGTTCGATTCTCAGCTAGAGCGTCTTCTGCGTGGAGACATGCGTGAATGGGCATACCTTCGTTGAAGGTTGTGCTTCAGGCCTGGCAAGCCGATACGTAAAAATCAACTGCCAATCATTAGCGGACTGGAGTTCCGCTGTGGCGACCCCTAACCGGGAAAAGCCGAAAGACACAAACAAACAAGTTCTTACTACTGGATATCTTGTGTGTTGTGAAACTGCATATCTTTGTCCCCTTCTCAGTTCCTTGTTCCACCCTTCCTTGCCTTGTTACAATTTATGACCGAGACTGAAACAACAAATACAGTAGCACGATGGGAAGACTACTTGTAACAAAAAACCCTGTTGCAGAGGTAAACCCTTATAGCTGGCTATTCCACCAACTGAGAATACTTCAAGCATTTCCCTTCACCAGCAATTACTTCTGTTGCCAACTTTTCAGTTTCTTCCTCCTGTAATTCTCTCCATCACATCACTCCATCACACTTCCTCTCCTTTCTTTGGCTCTGTCTGGTTCATCACATTTACCAGCACTGGTGACACAACTCTGTAACAATTAATTATTTTGTCATCTCCTCCATCCTGGAATTCCCAGAGCTGCAGCAGCCCTCTGGCACCACCTGCAGCTCCAAAGAATAGGGGAAGTTCCCAGTATCTTGGCTACATTTCACAGTCAGTATGAATATTACCTCTGGTCATCTCCTGAAAAGAGGACACTAACCCAGTGTTTCTTCACCTCTGACACAACAGAAACCCCCCCACCCCCATTACATTCAACTTCTTAAGCTGGTAGACTATTTTTAAAATCTTACTAAAAATGACAATGTTGAAAACAACCATCTCCTCTATGGCAAGCTTGTAAATAAAATAAGACATAAAAATGAAACCTCTATCAGTAATGGTCAGCATCAGAAACAGACTCTGCCAGGAAGTCATTGTATGGTTATGTCCTTGTGAATTCAGTAGGAACCACTGAACATCACAGGCTTAATAAAACCTGTAAGGAACACGGTGAAATACTCATCTGATGACAAATGAAAGCTGTTAGAGTAATACCAGCACTGGAGTGAAGTGACCAGTGGTTTTGTTCCTGCAAGGCTTCATCAGCTCATACTAGTGTGAGGAAAAGATGTTGCCTCGCGTACAGGGAAACTGCTGAAGACAAATGGTCAGATCCTAGTGCTCGTAATGGCAAGATAAGCCCTACTCTCAGTCTGGAAGAAGAAATCAACAAAAGGGAAATCCCACCCTCATTTAAGATGAAAGCATTTCCAGTACACAAAGTACACGAATAGCTTATGCGTGGTGTGCTAATATAGCCAAGTCAATACAAATAAACAAAACCACAACTTCATTCCCTATTGTCAACATGTTCAGTAGCAGAAATAAGAATGGAATCAAGTGAGAAAATAACTAAGTCGTCTCAGATATTTACACATGTACATTTCTTACAAGAGTTTGTGAATGTTTTTCCATATGGCAGTTGCATAACGGGGAGGGACAGTTAAACAAGCATGACTTAACAAAATATCTAAATGAAAATGCTCAGAAAATGTAACCAGAGTACTGCAAAAATGCTCAGGAAAATCTTGTATAACAAAGGAATTTTCTGTATTTAAACTTTTAAGCTGCAGTATATTAAAAGCAGCTAGGACTATGACACCTGCCTAAGAGGGCTGAAGGGAATACAAAAGAAAAAGTAATGGAAAGAATGCTAAGAGTCTGGAGAAGTATGTACTGTAAAACCCAGTCATGGTTTCTTGCAAATGCAATTTTAATTCTACATGACTTACTATTCTGCATTAGTTAACAGTATTTACAGATTTATCATGATGGATATATCTGGCTGCACTAACCTGTAAAGCAACATTTCTCTGGCAACCACTAAAGTATAACCATGATTGTTTAGATATTCTGGATGATGGAACCCAGCACAGGAAATATTTTGTTTCTCAATACACATCTTTATTAAATTAACACATTGCATATCTATATTGCCATGGGCAATTCTACATTTACAATTTATATAAATGAAAAACAAACACTTATCACCTTAGTTGCAATTATACATCACAGACACAATTGAAACAACTGTAATTGCAAATAATATACATCACTTATAATCTATCCAGTCATTGTCAGTTATACGGTTCATTCAAATCCTGCTTGTTAAACCTTGTTCCTTCTCTGCATATATTGTTCCCACAATTCCCGTTTTTCTTCTATGTAGTCTGCTCCATCCCTTTTCTAACTATCCCAATTCCAGTTGTTTTATCTCTGTTACTATAGTCACTACTACTAGTAAAGTTGGTCTAGACTTTGATTTCCATTTTCCAGTAATTGTTTTTTTTTGGCAGCCACTATAATTAGACTCAGCGAGGCTTTACTCTATCTAAGCAATTCCAACTCTGTATCATAGCTCAAAAAATCATCTCCCCAGTCAATCCAATCTGCTCACCCAGCATCTCCAACACAGTAGTTTGCAGGGAATCCCTAAAGTTGGCCAGCTCATTACACTCCCAAAAAATATGCTCCCAGCTACCTCTTTCTTGCCTGTTGCACTTCCAACATTTGCTATTCATTCACATGAGGAAACATTCTTTGAGTCTACGTGGGGTATAAAAATACCTATGTAAACACTTCCAGGCAAAATCCAAAATCTTGTAGACTTTGTTGCATATTTGGGAGATATACATATATCCTCCCATTGTCTCTTTGTGAATTGTTTATCCAATCTCTCTTCTCAATCCTTTCTAAACTCCTCTGATTGATTCTTATAATTATTATGCAATATTTTACATGCTCTACTAAATTATTTCTTTTTTAATGGCAGCTTCTATTCTAGATTCGACTAAAAACTCTACCAGTGCTGGTTTTTCATTTAGGACCCCCCTATTTCTTTTTCTTTGCCTATACTCTGATATCAATCCTTGGTAGAGAAGACAATCTCTAGCCTGCAGTTCAAATAAATTCTTGGCCTCTTCCCCATTCTACTACCTTTCCCTTCCTAGTCATTTGCTCCCAATACCTTGATTCCTTTGCCAGGTTTTCTCCAATAAATTCCAGCCCCCTCTTGCCTATTATCTGTATCCCTTAACCACAGTCATCCCCCATCAGCAAAATCTCTTTTCTCCATTCTCGTGCTGGTTCAGTTCTTGGAATACTCCCTGCTATTTTATGAATATAATATCCTGTATGATTTTTGTTGTTCTCTTTAAGAGTCTGCATCCAAAATCCTAATCTCTCAATTTTTGAGATTCACTCCAGTTATCACCATCATCCCTTTCCACTCTGACTTACAGCTTTCTGTTTGTGCCATGTATAAAAGTTCTAAAATACACCCTCAAATTGGAAAATCCTAGTCCGCCTTGTTCTATTGGAAGACTCATCTTATCCCACTTGACCCTTGCTGTCTTCCCTTCCCAGATAAAATAATTCAACTCTTTTTTAATTGCTATCCACAGCTTCTCCTCTGGTTGATAAAAAATATGCCTGACCAGTGTATAAGACTAAAGGGACTAAAACACCTGAATTGCTTGTATTGTGGTATCCATATCCATATAACAAAGCTTCTAGTTTCTCAATTTTTCCATTATTTTCTGTTTAGTCTTTTCTTACATATCCTTAGCTGCGACAACAGAGTAATTTCTAATCCATACTCCAAAATACTTCATTTTATCACATCCCCATAAATACAGATATTGTTGGATCAATGTGTGTGTGGGTACATAATTTACCGCTATTGCCTGTCAATGTTCCACAACAAATGTCTCTTTCTGGTTTTGTCATGTATAAAATAATATGATCTGCAAATGCAGCCAGTTTTCCTGACTACCATACCAATTATATCCTTGAATTTCTGAGTCCCTTATTTTCTGTGCCAATGGTTCTAAATATTATGCAAACAAATGGGAAAGTGGACACCCCTACCTGGTTCCTCTACTCAAGCAGAAGTTATCAGACAGGACCCAACCCACTTTCATTTTCACCTCCAATCCTTCATATATACTCCTAATCAACCTTATAATTGTAGCAGGGAAAGCAAATCCTTCACTGCTCTGCTCATGAAGTCCCAGTCTACTCTGTCAAAAACTTTCTCTGCATCAAGACCCACCAATAACAGTGGTATTTTCTTACATTCTGCTTCCCTCTAGATCATCAATGTTCTGTTAATATTGTCAAATGTTTGCCTCCCCTCCACACACAAAAAAAAAAACCACACTGATCCATATCTATCAATTTTGGTATCACTTCTGCCATTCATTTAGTCATTATACACACTTTATAACCATGGTTTAGTATTGATATGGACCTGTATATGAAGCTGGATCCGATTGCTCTTTACCCTCTTTAGATATTGTTACCACCATCTTCTTCAAGGATGCTGGTACTTCTCCTCCTCTTAAAATACTGCTAAACAAAACTTTCCAGATCTTTATCATTTTTCCCTCCTAGCTTCCAAACATCCACAGGAATACCATGTATTCCTGGGGGGGTTCTGTAGATTGGTTATACATATCCATTTTTATCTCATCTCTTCTTATCCTGTTAGTAACTGAGTCCCATCCATCTCTAACCTTGGCATATTTCATTCTTCCATAAACATTTCCATTTTTAGAAAAGCCGTACTCTGGAAAAACTCACTATCTGCTCTCCTCCCTATTTCTTTAGGAGTACCTCAAGGGTCTATCCTAGGCCCACTTCTATTTTCCATCTTTATCAACGACCTCCAATCATCTATCCCTAACACTACCTGCATACAATATGCAGATGATTCCACCATTATTTGCACTGCTTCTTCTCAAACCGAACTCCAGACTCAAACTCAATCAGCCTTCTCAACTGTTGAACAGTGGTTCTCCAATCGCTGTCTACTCCTTAACCCTAAGAAAACTAAATTATTACTCTTTTCACCTACGCGTAAATCGACTTTGTTAAACTTCTGTATTACAGCAACTGACAACACCATTATTTCTCCTGATTCCACAACTAAACTTCTCTGTGTTATTATCGATAATAATCTTAACTATGATTGTCAAATCAACAGTACAATAAAAGCAGTTAATAAGAAAATAGGATCCCTGTACAGGATAAAGCCCTTCCTCACACCTGAAGCTAGGACAACCTTAGCCCAAACACACCTTATCTCTACCCTTCTGTATGCCTCCCCTATTTACACTAATCTATCTAAAAGTAACCTTAAGAAACTTACTACATCTTACCATAATATTGCCAGATTTGCCACCTCATCCCAATTCAGAACCCACCACTGTCTAAACCTAAAACAACTACACTGGCTAGAACTCCCTAACAAGCTCATTTTTCAACAACTTTTAATAGCACACAAAATTCTATACCAACCTTCTAAAACACCAGCTCTTAATAACCTCTTGACTCCCTATATTAACCTGAAATAACTACGTTCCTCTGAAACTACTTGTTAATATTACCAAAACTATTAATTCTGCAGGCAACTGCCTTTTCTCTAACGCAGTAGGTAAAATATGGAATAATCTTCCATCTGACATCTCCTCTTTGTCCACTCTTCCACTCTTTAAGAAACAACTATTAAGACATCTTAACAAATTCTGGCTTTGCTCTTGTACCAACCCAGACTAACCTGTTTGCACCTTACTCTATCATAAACCTTCCTTAACCACTTGGACCCTCCCATCTACCTCAACTCTTCAATTGACAAAATATCCCTTTTCTTTGTAAATATTACTTTATTCACTTTAATATCTCCTACCTTCCTTTTTGTATTGCTAATAGTTAACCTCTAACTTAATCTCTTTCTAACTGAGCTTTTTCTAGTTAGTTAAGATCTATAATATAGGTGATTATATATTATTTTTCCCATTGCATAACACATTAGTACTATGCAATATTTGTAATTGTAAAATTGTTTTTACCTCTGGAGCTTTTCTCCACAGGCCTCATTTTCTAAGTTAGCTTTTTTTAGTTCGTTAAGATCTATAATATATGTGATTACATTTTATTCTTCCCATTGCATAACACACTTGTACTATAATATTATTCCACTGTTTGAGCTAGGCTTTTATTAATATTTTTAGTAGTTTTATATATTTTTCATCATAATAAGATTGACGTTTAGTGGTGAAATGGCATGTTATATATTCATTTATTTATTTTATTTTATACATCATTTATATATGAATGTAATGAATGAAGTGAACCTACTATATATGCCTTCACTATTTGCGCAATTGATTAACTATTGATTAACTAGTTATTCACCATGGAGAGGTGTCTAATTGATGATGGTTTTACTAATTGGCAATGACGCTTTATATAAATACATGCATATTTGTTTGATTGTTGAAACCTGAAGAAGCGTGCCGATTTGGTGCGTGAAAGCGCTAGTTCTTTTATTAATAAAAACGTTTTATCTACAGCATCATGGTGGTTCCTCAATATCTTGTACTCACACTTGTACTATGTATTATTTGTATTTGTAAAATTGTTTTTACCTCTGGAACTTTTCTCCCCGGGCCTCCACTGAAAATGGACATAAATCCAGTTGGACTAGCCCGGTCAACAAATGTAAAATAAAAAAATAAATAAATAAAATAAATGTCTACCTTTTCATGATTTCCACAGTTCTCTGCTTTATATAAACTTTCACAAAATTTCTGAAAAATTTCTAAAACTTCTAGAAGATCTCTTGTTATCTTCCTTGTTACAGGCTCCTTAAGCTTGGTGACAGCCCTTTCCACTTTCTGCTGCCTCAGTCAATGTGCTAAAAGTTTTTGTACTCCTGAATTATAAAAAAAAAAAAAAAAAAAAAAAGTTGTTTAACAGCAATCTTTCTAAACGTGTGCATATTATAGAGGTAATCTCTTATTTTCTGTTTAGCATTCTACAGTTGTTCCTTTTCTTATTCTGAGAGATTCCACCTATTTTGCAATACTTTAATATTTGTCAGTGCCTCTAAATAATTCTTGTTACTTCTTAGCCACATCTCACTTTCTTTATTTCCACCCTAGTTTTAACCACCACTTCAGTTTTATCCCACACCCTAGCTATATTTTCACAGCACAGAAAATCTTGAGACAGCACAGATACACTCCATTAGAATGAGGAATGGCATACAGAGAGAAATCCTTAACTTAGGACCCAGATGACTGAAGTACACGGTGGCTAGGGTGCCTACTGGAGTGGGTTAAGAGAAGAAGAAGGCCTAGACCTCCTCATCTATCTTCAGAGAAGAGGGGAGGGGCGTATGCTTTGATCGCACACACTATGGCAAAATCATGTGGATGTGTGACTGAACTGCCATGGCGCATTGCATGCCAGACTCTTGCATGTTGAGGAGCATGCACAGGGGAGGCTGGGCCTTAAAAAGAAAAGAGTGATCCCCTTGCAGATGAAGGGGTCTCTTCCACTCCACGCGACTCCCATCCTGTGAAACAAATGAGATGTAGGACTGTTTTGCAGGAGGAACAAATGGGTCAATACAGTGGCCATGGGGAAGGGGTGGTCAGTTCAAAGATCAAGGAAGACCAGAGAAAAACGTTAAAAAAATGCAAATAAAACCTCTGTTCCTAATGCAGAATTATATTACAATAACCATAACGAACAGTGCTGTGCATTTATATAAATAACAGTGCTCTTTTACTTTATCACCTCAGTTCACAACTCCACTTTGGTCTGTCATACAGTATGTCTCTTAATCATATCAGCTTCCCGCAGTAACCCCGTATTTAGACTTGGGAGATGGACCAAAACACGTCTGTGCTGTTCCTAAAATTTATAAAGGTGAAAGCTTCTTACAGCTAGGATCTTTATGACCAATACAAAAATAAAAGTATCACAGAGTTGTTGTTTTTTTTAATTTGTGATCATCACCTTAAGATCAGAGTAGTAAATACAAAGCTTCTAAAAAAACGTCAGCAAAACAACTAAGCAAATTATATTGTGCAAATCCAGCACACTGGAATACAACTGATTTGCCCATACCTTATTGACACTAGTTATACCGAGGTGACCCTCTCTACTGTAGTCACAATTCTCATGACAGTTCTCCGCTGCACTCCTCTTTTCATAACCCTCATTTCCAGCCAAAGCTTTTTATACCACTACTTTCTTCATTCATTCTATGTGCAGGATGCTACACCCCCCCAACAGTCCCGATGCTCACCCACCTTTACATTATCTCCATGTTGTAATATGTACGCTGTGTTGCACTGTTTAGCTGCTTCCTCCCTCGAGCATTCTTTGGGTTGTGTAGTCCTATGTCACCCGCACAGTCAGAGACATGGCACCAGATTCCTGGTGTCTACTGTCTTACAGTCTTGTATTTAACTTGGGGGATGATGGATTATTTTGCTTTAGCTACACTAAAACAAATTATTGTACTGCCTACCTGTTTTGTATTGCACTATTTCACATCACATTTTTTAAATCCATTTTTGTCTGAAAATTCTTGCTGATTATTTTTTTTTCTTAATCATCACACATTTTTATTTAAGAAATGCCTGCAATTACCCTGCTCAGAACAAGACTGCAAGCACCAATAAAGAACCATTTGTTTCTATGAGTTTCAACCAAGAAACTGCAGTGGAAGGCTATGAAAAGAAAATCAGCAAGAAGCAAAAGTTGCATAGTTTACAAATATGATACACAACAGTGCTGCAAAAAGCACTTGTTCACACTAGCAGTACTTTTAACAGTCGACACAGCCCATTATTGTACTTTTCTCAACCTGGTCTGTTCACTTACCTATTCATTACTGAATACCCCTGATGGCTGTCTACCCCCCCACCCTGGCAGACTCTTACCCTAGTGTTGAGGCAACTGGATAAACTGGCTTGGGAGAGGTCTCTATTGTCACTGTTTACCATCAGTCAAAGTTCCAAAAAAATGCAGAAGCCTTCATTAGTGGTTTACTTCAAGATGCTTACACTACATACATACGACTGACACCAAACACAACCACTTAGCTGATACAAGTCTGTTCATTTCCCAGAACAAACCAATGCTTCTTCCCAGCTAACACAAGTCACGACTGCCCCATGTAATTTTGAATCCATAATCCACTTCTGAACAAAAATCAGCCACTGACTGCATACACTACTATGTCTTTCAAAAACTGCTCCTGACACAGCCCCAGAACCATCCACACCTTTCTCAACTCTATTTTAAAAAATGCTACTCAGCTGAAATGTGATGCCTTAGAGAAATAAATAAATACACAACTTCCACCATGTACACACCCCTATTTCCCTAAGAATAAATACTATTCCTGTGTTTTAGATTCCCTGCACATTTCTTCTGCCACAGATTTTTAATAATCCTGCTCGTACTTTTCAGTCTATCTGCATCCAGATCTCTACAGAGATGAATTCTCTAAAAATATACATAGTACTCCTGACAAAATCCATTCAGTAAACATGAACAACCATTCTTCCATTCTGTACTGATGATCTCGTGTCTTTTTTTTTTTTTACTAACCTTTTGTGGCAAACATTTTCCAGATATAATTTTATTTTCAATACTTTAACAACCCCTCAAGACAGAGGGTTGCATCTTATATGCCCCATTCCCCAAGGCATTTTACTCTGCATTCAAGAAACTGAATTTAGACCTTTTGGCATTTTTTATGACAAGTCCAGTTTTTACTGAACCATTTTCAGTCCTTTGTGACCATGGCTTTTCTCTTCTATGGTCAAACTGCTAAATTTAAAAGGGGATTGGGGGGCTGGCAGTGAGCTAAGTCTACACTGCCATGAAAATCATTACACCAGGGATCTTGTGGCTCTCAAGCCTCTGACCTCAAACCGGTGTGCTACTACACTACATCCCTAGCTTCACCATCCATCTTTCTTTTTCTTTTGGAGTTTGTGGTCCTCAGCTTGTGTGTGTGTTAGACCTCATACATCCCTTTAGAATTATTTGAGTAAGAAACCCCTGCTGTACACAGATGCTATATCTGAATATCTGACGTGCTGTTTGTATTTAAAAATTATTCCGACATTAAAACTACTGTCAGACAAGGGGTGGAGCGAACAGTTAAAGACACACATTGCACAAATCCTGACATCACTATTGCAATAGATAGGAATGTAAGAAGGCAGCAATAATAAAATATGCTATGCCAGATCAACAAATTTACTCTGAACACGAATGCTAGGCACAATGACACCCTGACACAATGTGTAATAATTCTTTTGTGTTTGATTGACAACCGAATAATAAGACAATACCAGCTGAGTACAGAAAACAAAAGTATCTGTTAAACTCGCATTTTAAGTCAGTCTTCATCTACTGACACACACAAAGTGAAAAGATAACACTGCATTACTTCTGCTAGAAGCACTAAAAATAGTGACTGTGGGGGTGTGCTTCAGGGCCTAAGGTGCTATAGCAGTACAGCTGGGGGTGGCGCTTGATTACGACCTTGAAGCAAAAAGACTTCCATTTTCTGTCACTGTCATTTCTCGCCTTGTTGCACAGCAGAAAAGTCTTAACTACAAAAAAGAACAAGTGAACAGTTTAATTATATTCAGGCAGTCAACCATTTGAGAGTACTGCAAACCTAAATGTTCTTCTGAAGATTCCAAACGAATATGTCAGCACCAATCAGCTCAGTATGTTACCTCCGTATCTTTCAAAGCTCCTCAGAAAGAAAGTATCTGTTGAGCGCTTGTCCTGCAGTGACTCCTGCAAAGGATTTCTTAGAGCTTGAGAGGTTCTGGAAAACACTGCCCACTGCACTTCTCATTCTAGTAAACACTACAGTCTGCTAATGTTGCTCTGTACCATCTTCTGCATTAGCTGCTACCTTTGCGCATAGACACTAAAAATACCATAAAACACAGTTACACCACTGACTACCTTTACAACTTCCTTATTCTTAGAGCAAAGGCATCCAGGTGCAAATATTGTGCTGCAAGATTCCTTTCTTCTGCAAAATATGCCAATTCTCACCTTGTCCTTTTCAGAGGGTATACAGTTTTCAAAAGAAAGAGGACTCAAAACCATTTAAATCATAGAACTAAAAGACAGAAGTGTGTGGTAACAACTCAAGTTTTGAATGTGAATGCAACCATTCCAGTGTAATTTTAAGCGAGATGTAGCTTACTGTGCTACTGCATGCACTACTATTACAACACACAAAAGAAGGCAACGACAACAGTATTTATAATGTGGAACTGAGGGAGGCAGAAAAAAATACAGTTTTGTACCTACCATAAATGTAGATGTTCGAGCGTATACCCTGCTGCAGTCATCACACTTGGGTTATCCTGCCGTCAGGCGGTCCCGCAGTCGGCCTGAATTCCAAAGTCTTGGTCCGGCGTCGGTTGCTGTCACTTCCTCCCTGACGTCAGTGCGCCAGGGGTATATAAGAGGCATCCAACGCCATTTTCTTCAGTTTTTCTTGCTCCAGATGTCAGGTGCCCCCCCAAAAGGTGGTCAGTAGATAGTACCAATAATAAAGGTTTAGCACAAACAAAACATCCCACCAGCTATAAGCAAATACACCACAAAGGTTGTATCAGAATTTAAGGTATTGAAAGGTTTTAGTTAGGTCAGAGGGGATGGAGGGAGGGTAACCTGGACTGCAGCAGGGTATACACTCGAACATCTACATTTATGGTAGGTACAAAACTGTACTATGTTCATCGTGTTACCCTGCTGCAGTCATCACACTTGGGTAGAAACCCAAAGCTAAGGATGGGAGGTGGAGTCAAACAGGATTAGAGGAGGCTAGAAGGCCCTGCAAAACTGCAGTGGCGAAGCCAGCTCTAGTCAGAGTAAAGTGGTAAGTGATAGTGTTTGGTGAAGGTGTGTACTGAACTCCAAGTTGCAGCTTCCAGAATATCCTTGGTTGGCACCCCCCTGAGGAAGGCTGTAGATGCAGCTGCTGCCCTGATAGAGTAGGGCCTTATGCTAGCAGGGACTGGTTTTCCATGGTGGGTGTAGCAAAAACATATGCAATGTCCTATCCATTTGGAAATGGTCTGTTTTGAGATAGCCTTTCCTTGTGATGCTGTAGGATAGGATACAAAAAGCTGGTCAGATTTTCTGAAGACCTTAGTTTTATCCAAGTAGTAGCGTAGCTGCCTGTGAATGTCCAAGGAATGCAGGAGTCTTTCTCCTTTGTTCTGTGGATTTGGAAAGAAGGTGGGTAAATGGATGGTTTGATTTAGAGACACACTGGATACCACCTTAGGCATAAAGGAGGGGTTAGTTCGTAGAGAAACTCTGTCTTGATGAAAAATGAGGAAAGGCTCTACTGCCATTAGTGCCTGAAGCTCTGAAACTCTTCTGGCTGAAGTAATTGCTAGCAGCAGGGCAGTCTTCCATGATATAAACTTTAAGTCAGCTGAGAAAGCTGGCTCAAAAGGAGGTTGTGTAAGTTTTTCCAGAACAAAATTGAGGTCCCAAGTTGGTGTTGGTGCCCTCCTGGGAGGCCTAATGTTTTGGGCCCTCTGAGGTACTGCCTTAGAAGTGGATGTGGAAATAAGGGAGGATCCGTGTTGTAGTGAGCTGAAATAGCAGAGGCGTGGACTTAATAGAAGAAAAAGAAAGCCCTTTGTGTAACATCTCAGTTAGATACTGTAGAATCTGAGGTATGTCCGGCTGAAGGGTATTTTGGCCTTTAGTTTGGTTCCAGGCGCAAAACCTTTTTCCATTTGTCTGAGTAGGCTTTCCTGGTGCTGGGCCTCCTGGCCTCCAGAATAACATCCATAACAGCTTGTGAAAGAGGAGCTGGCTTGTTGCTTAGGTGATTTGCCATGCAGCCAAATTTAAGGTTTTGAGCTGGCTGTTTAGAATCTGACTGTCTTGCTGTGTGAGCAGATGAGTAATTTGTGGTAAAATCCATGGTGGGCCCTGGGCCATATTCCTTAATAGTGGGTACTAGTGCTTGCGTGGCCAGTCTGGGGCAATGAGTATCATTTGGGGTCTCTCCATCCTGACTTTCAGCAGCACCTTTGTGAGAAGGGGCAATGGAGGGAAGCATATACTGTCAGCATTTTCCAACTGAATGAGAGTGCGTCCACTTTCCAAGCTTGATGGTGAAATGTCCTTGTGCAAAATTTTGGAAGCTGATAGTTTTGGAGGCTGGCAAACAGGTCTATGTCTGGGAGCCCCCATTTTTGAGTTATCATTGCAAATACTTGTGGATCCAGTTTCCACTCGTGGGGATCCTTGATGTTTCTGCTTAGGTAGTCTCCCAATGTGTTTTTCTTTCCTGGCAGGAATTGTAACTGTAATTGAACTTGGTAAGTCAGTGCTGTGTTCCACAACGTCATTGCTTGCCTGCATAGAGGGTAGGAGTGTGTACCCCCTTGTTTGTTTATGTACCACATTACTGTGGTGTTGTCTGTCCTTATTATAAGCTGTCCTGGATGTAAGAGGTCCTTGAAAGCTGTCAGGGCATTCTGTACAGCGAGCATTTCTTTTTGATTGATGTGCAGATTTCTTTGATATGCAATCCATATGCCTTGAACGCACCGTCCTGCCATGTGTGCCCCCCCCCAGGCATAGTCCGACACATCTTTTGTCATAATTTGCCTAGCTTGGGGTAAGGTGAAAGGCTGACCCTTGTTGAGGTGACATGCCTGTGACCACCATAGAAACTCCTGTTGAAGGCAGGGAATGAGAGGTATCATTGTTTCCAAGCTGTGGCTGTGTTGAGTCCATACGCTTTTTAGGTACCACTGTAATTTCCTCATATGCAGTTTTGCAAATGGTATTAGTAGTATGCAAGATGCCATGAAGCCCAAGGCCTGCAGAATTTTTCTTGCAGGGAGTTGGGTCTTTGTTGCCATTGTTTTGAAGTATTGAGTTAGTTGTAGTTGTTTGGCGTCAGATAAGCCATCTCGGCCATTGTATTCAAGCTGGCACCCAGGAATGTCATATTTTGTGAGGGCACTAGTTTTGATTTTTTTTCGTTTACTGTGTACCCTAGGCAACTTAAAAGGTGTTTTACAAAAGCCAGATGTTGTAAGAGAATGTCCTTGCTTTCTGCTTGGATGAGGCAGTCATCCAGGTATGGGTATATCTGAATTCCTCTTTGTCTGCAGTATGCAATTACTGGTGCCAGGCATGTTGTGAAGACCCTGGGCACAGTAGATAAGCCAAAGGGCAGTGCAGAGAATTGGTAATGGGCTGAACCTGCAATGAAACGGAGGTATCTTCTGCAATTTTGTCTGATAGGGACATGCAGGTATGCCTCCTTGAGGTCCAGCGTTACTAGCCAAGCTTTCTTGCCCAACATGGGAAGAAGCTGCTGTAGTGTTAGCATCTTGAATTTGGGTACTTGCAAGAAGGTATTTAGAACTGAAACGTCCAGTATGGGTCTCCAAGCATTGTCCTTTCTGGGGACTAGAAAGAGCCTTGAGTAAAATCCTTGGCCTTGCTCCTGTATAGGTACCAGTTGAATGGCTCTCATGTCCATGAGAGCTGTAATTTGTTTTTGTGCCTCTGCCCATTGATTTTGTGGCAGGTCTGGCATTCCTTTTATCCTTGGCAAGGTGTGGAAATGGAATCTTTATCTTTGTGAGATGATGTCTAGGACCCATTTGTCCTTTGTGACAATGCGCCAGTTGTCTGCAAAAAGTGCTAATTTTCCTCCCAAGGGAGCTGCCAAGAGAGTTTTGCTTGGCAGTTTGAGGTTTAAGTCATTGTGTTTGTCTTCTAGTAGTTTGGGACCTGTCTTCTCCTCCCTTCTGTGTTGCAGTGCCCCATTGGCGAGGTTTGTAAGGGATTTGTGCTTGTCCTCTGCCCCTTGGGCGCCTGTATTTACCCCTCTGTGGTCTGTCAGAAGCTGGAAAGGACCAATTTTGTGTTGGCCAATTTCTGCTGAAGCGTGGGGGCTGTACCTGTAAGAACTCTTTGACCGTCTGCATAGATTTTGCCTTATCCTTCATTTTCTTTAAACCCTCTTCTGCTTTAACCCCAAATAAGACATCCTGCTGGAAGGGTGCATCTAGTAACTTTGCTTTAACATGATCAGGCAGAGTTTGTTCCTTTAACCAAGCATGCCTACGTATAACAGACCCAGTAACAGCTGCTCTACAGGAAGCTTCCAAGGAATCAAATCCACATTGTAAAGTATGTTTGCCCACCTGTTCAGCTGCATGCAACAGATCCTGCATTTCCTTGAATTCAGACTGTTGAGGGTGCGTGCTCATCTTTTGTTTTATTTGAGACATTAGGAATTGCTGGTATTTAAGCATGTGAAACTGACAATTTAGTGCTCTCATAGCTAGAGTAGCTGAGGTGTAAACCTTCTTCCCCCACCTATCTAGTGCTCTGGAGTCCCTTTCAGAGGGTATAGGATTTTTAGCCATAAAAGCCTTAGCTCCTTTGGGACCCTGAGAGATTGTCTCTGGATCAGCAACAGGGCTTTTGTAAAGGAATTTGTGTGAGTCAGGCACTCTATAGTATCTATCTATCTGGTTTGGCTGGAGCAGGAGGCAGAGAATCTGGATTTAGACTAGATTCTAAGTAAACATCATCCACAATGTCTAAAACTGGGGTGATAGCAAGTGGTTTGTGCTGGAGGAGTAAAAGAAACTCTCTGAGCCTTTTCTTTGAGTCGGAGTAGTCCTGACCTTCCCAGTGGAAATGTTCCCTCATGATATGTAAGGTTTCCCCAAAGGAATAATCTTCAGGGGGAGAAGCTGAGGGAATGGAATTTTCAGCATCAGAATCTTCATAAGGGGTAAAGGAGAAATCCTGTTCCACAGAGAAGCCTGAGGAAATAGACACTTGATCAGAGGAGGCATAATCCTCCTCTTGTCTAGGCCTCTTGTTGGAGGGAGGTTGGGAACCCCTGATTAAAAAAATCAAAACTTCAGCCATTTTAAGCATCTGTTTCTTAGGCATGGGGCCTTGAACTGGAGACCGAAGTGCAGTCTTTTTTGGTTTTAGAGGAGTCTTAAGCTTAGCATAAGATTTTATGGTGAGAGTAGTCAGTCTGAAGACACCTTCTGAAACTGAAGGTGTTTCTACAGCACCGGCTTCTCCTTCTGCAATGTAGTCGGTAGGGCCTAAAGAAAATGGCTGCGTCGGCCTAGAACTCTCTGCTAGAGAATCCGAAGCGGTCTGGGGTTCCAATTCTGCAGTAGCCAGGGGCTGTGTAGGCGCCTCACTGAAAACCGGAGAACCGGCGACCGGCCCAGCCGAGGCCTCGGAGTCTGGCTTGGATCTAGGCTGCCTGTCTTTATCTTTGCGTTTTTTATGCACGCCGGTAGGCGGTTGCTCCGACGGCATAGTGTAATTAAATTTCCTACCGAAGTAGTGTCATGCAAAATCAAAGCGTCACTTTATAGTTTGCTTATTGAACCTAGCACAAAACCGACAACCAGTGACGTCGTGGTCCGGGCCTAGGCAAGGTATACAATAAGAATGAAAGTCCTTATGAGGTATTTGCTTCCCACAAGAAATGCAATTGTTAACTTTTTCTGACATCGGACTGAGGCAAGAAAAGGTTTCCCAACAGGGTACTTAGCTTTGAAGACTTCGGACTGAAACTCTATTCAAAAATCTCAGGTGTCGGCTGACCGGCACTTGTGAACTGCTTCTGCTTCGTGCACCGCGCAGCAAGAAAGACTGAAGAAAATGGCATCGGATGCCTCTTATATACCCCTTCAGGGAAGAAGCGACAGCAACCGACGCCGGACCAAGACTTTGGAATTCAGGCCGACTGCGGGACAGCCTGATGGCAGGATAACCCAAGTGTGATGACTGCAGCAGGGTAACACAATGAACATCCGAAATAAGGAAGACGTTTTTAAAGGAGGCGTGTTAAGACAGAAGCTTCACAGATATGAACTGTTAGAGGCATAATTTGTAAAGGGTCTTATAAAGAACATAATTCTGTCTGGAGGGTTACATGAAACAGAGTAAATATGTTGCCTATGTAGGCTCCGATCTAATACTCCATGTTCATCTTGGACAAAAATGGTCTTTGACTGGTAATAAAAATTCTGTTCTGTGTGTTACTGCCGACCTTTTTGGCATGCTACAACACAGGATGGGTCACTAGAGATGACAAGGAAAACAAAACGAGTCCAAATGTAACATTATTACACCCTCCACTGAACAGAAAATTACACTTCAGCTGTGATCAGTTACTTTACTAAAATAGTTTTCAACCCAAATCTGACCACTACTGACAGTACGAAAATGACACACTA
Organism: Protopterus annectens; assembly: GCF_019279795.1. Classification (NCBI taxonomy): domain Eukaryota; kingdom Metazoa; phylum Chordata; order Ceratodontiformes; family Protopteridae; genus Protopterus; species Protopterus annectens. The sequence continues at coordinate 548,713,651 of NC_056739.1, forward strand.
TAGACTACAGAGGTTTTCTAATATATAGATATCAAGTGGCTTAGTAGCAGTAGCGCAAGCATCCTGTAAAAGGTAATGCAAGTACTAATGAAAATGTTTAAGTTATGTACTTACCATAACTTGGCATCTGCATTGTCCATTCTCACTCTGATTCACGTTTGGGTTACGGATCTGATCCTTGGATCTGTCTCAGCTGCCTTCTACAGGGTCTACATTAGAAGATCGAAACTCCAAAAGAGCAAACTCTCTTTAATCGAATGCTAATACTCGAAACCACACAATATCGAATGTACGGAAGGTCCCGCTGTTGGGATTTGCTGTTCCCTCCACTGTGGTGCAATCTCGGAGTTGGTATATTTAAGTGCGTGTGTGTGTGTGGGGGGCAAAGCCCCCCCCCCCACTTTATCTTGTCTTTGGAGCAGCGATTTTTTCCCCCCGGGGGGGGGGGGGAATCGCTGTTCCGTACATTCGATATTGTGTGGTTTCGTTTCGGGTATTAGAGTTCAATTAAAGAGCGTTTGCTCTTTTGAAGTTTCAATCTTCTAATATAGACAACTTCTACAGATTTCACCTTCCAGGTTCCAACTCCTCCCTTACCCATAATCTCCTGTACTAAGCCCAGCTCCCTCAGATCGAGTTTACTGCCCATCACGAATAAGGAAAGGAATAAAAAGGAGAGAAAGGAGATTCCCAGAAGCTCAACCAGGAAGCACATCCTCCAGAAAAAGGATTGTTCCAGGTTGGGGGATGGACGAGAGGGACGGCGATTCACAGCGAGAATGGACAACACAGATGCCAAGTTATGGTAAGCACATAACTTAAAATCTGATGACGTCCTTCTCGGTCTTATTCACTTTGCCTCAAGGAAGAATATGCTGGAGCACTGCTGAGCCAAAAGAGGCCCTGCTTCTGGAAACTATGTCCAACTTGTAATGAGTCACAAATGCATGTGATTTAGACCAAGTGGCTGCTGCACAGAGGTCACCAATTGAAATTCTAGATGAAAACGCACAGGATGTGGTGACAGATCTAGTTGAATGGACTTTAGGTGGAGTAGCTAACTTTGGATTGTTCTTATCATGTTGTTGTTGTCTTTCGGCTTTTTCCCGGTTAAGGGTCGCCACAGCGGAACTCCGGTCCACTAATGATTGGCAGTAGATTTTCACAAACGTCGAGGTGCCAGCTCAACGTTCAACCTTCAACAAAGGCACGCCCATTTACGCATGTCTTTCGAATGCCCACCCAACCGCGGGGAGGACATGCAGACTCCACACAGAAGGCACTCCCTGCACTCCAGCCGAGAATCGAACGGGAGAACCTATTGCTGTGAGGCAACAATGCTACCTTATCATACATTATCATATATAAAAGAAATGCAACTACTAATCCACTTGGCCAAAGTTACCTTCGTTACTGCCTTTCCTAGGCGATTAGGAGAAAAGGGCAGAAAAAAGAAGTTATGTACCTACCATAACGTTCCATGTGAGTTGTTTACCTCACCTTTATTCTCACTGATGGGATCGGCTTCGACATGGCCAACAGCAAAGCTCAAGGTTTGCCAATAGCTCGAGACCAAACCCCTTATCCCACAATGCACTGCTGGAATTATCTCAGATCTTGTTTGCTGCAAGTATATATACCCTTTTATTTATTTCTGCAAGGAAGCACTTCTAGAAGGGGAAGAAGAAGTATTGAATAACCAGGATGGTACTAGCCTCTAAGTCAACTGTCAGCCAGGAGGGGGAAGGAGGGAGGGATATGAGAATAAAGACGAGATAAACAACTCACATGGAATGTTATGGTAAGTACATAACTTCTCTATGTGAAGTTGTTAAATCTTGCCGTTTATTCTCACTGATGGGTAGTGTCCTTAGCACCCTCAATCTTGGGTGGAAGTACATTTTTCAGTACCGTGGAACCAAAGGAAGACCTGTCCCTGGAAACCTTATCTACTTTGCAATGTGTGATAAAGGTATGAGGCTTAGACCAAGTGGCTGCAGCACAAATATTGTCAAGGGGCAATTTAGCTTGAAAGGCAGAAGACGTAGAAACGGCTCTGGTAGAATGAGCCTTAGGTTTGTGTGTCAATGGCATGCTAGCATTCGCGTAAACAAAGGATATACAGTCTGATAACCATTTAGATAAAGTTGTTTTAGCCACTGGATTACCTTTTCTGGCTTCTGAAAAGGATACAAAAAGTTGATCTGATTTTCTAATATCCTTAGTTCTGTCAAGATAAAATCTGAGATGTCTGTGTACATCAAGTTTGTGCAGCATGTATTCCAATTTGTTAGAGTGGTTGGGGAAAAAAGACTGGCAGCTCAATGACCTGATTGACATTGGATTCAGAAGAGACTTTAGGCAAAAAGGAGGGGTTTGTTCTGAGAGATCAGCATGGAAAATCATGTAAGGAGGCTTAACAGACAATGCTTGAAGTTCTGACACTCTGCGGGCAGAAGTAATGGCTACCAGAAATATAGTCTTCCAGGACAAATATTTGAGATCACAAGAAGATGCAGGTTCGAAAGGGGGGAGAATAATTTGAGACAGCATAAAATTCAAATTCCAGGGAGAATAAGGAATTTTGACAGGAGGACTCGTGAAAGGCACCTTTAAGAAAAGCCTTAGATAACTTATGGCTCATAACATTCAACCAATCGATTCCAAGGTGGAAATTTTATATGGCGGCTAACTAGACTCAAACTGTGGCAGCTTTGTCAAAAATTCTAAAATGGATGATAGAGGAGCTCGGAAAGGGTCGATTTTCTGTATATTGGCCCACATTGAGAACCTGCTCCACTTACTGCGGTAGAGTTTCCTGGTGGATGGCTTGCGAGAAGACAAAAGGATTTGTCTTGTATCATCTGAAAGCAAATGAAGCCTGGCAATTAAGGGAAGTGGATTAGCCAAGCAGTCAGCTTTAGGGACTGCAGTGAAGGATGGAGGTCCCCTGACGGGTGTGTCAGAAGGTCCGGAACTGGGTCCAGGATCCATGGATCCTCCAAAAGATGATGGTGAAGGAAGGGGAACCAAATCTGTCGAAGCCAGTAGGGAGCTATGAGGATAACTGTCCCTCCCAGTGACTTTGCTTTCTGTAAAACCTTGGGTATCAATGGAATAGGTGGGAATGCATATAGGAGACCTGGAGGCCAATCGTGTACGAGTGCGTCTCTCGGGGAATGTCCCACAGGTGGTATTAGGGCAAAGTAGCTTCTGCATTTAGTATTGATGTGACTGGCAAAGAGGTCGCAGCAAGGCTGGCCCCATCTCGGAAAATCAGATCCGCAACTCGGTTGAGAGACCACTCGTGAGGCAACAGTTTTGCCCTGCTTAGCTTGTCCGTTATCACATTGGATTTCCCTGAGATGTGCGTTGCTATCAGAAAACGTTGGGACGACACAGCCTATTGCCATACCCAGAGTGCTTCTCGACAAAGGGGGGTAAGACTTGGTTCCGCCTTGTTTGTTCAAGTACCAGACCACTGACATGTTGCCCGTCTGAGTTGCAATTGTTCCTAGAGGAAGAGAGTCCTGAAAGTATTGCAACGCCAGAAGTACCGCTCTCAACTCCAGAACACTGATATGCGATGTGACTCCTTATCCGTCCATGTGCCCTGAAAATGCCCCACCCACCCTATCAGGGAAGCGTCCATAGTCACGGGGGGGACAAAGGGTCTTCCGATAGTAACATGAAGAGACGTCAACCACCACTGAAGGTCTCTCTTGCAAGAATCTGAGATGAGAATCATGTAGTGCATTGGTAGCTTCTGGTAGGACCACTGAGCGAAGAGGAGCTAGTGAAGGATTCGCATATGCATCCCTGCGAGTGGTACAGCCAGGATTGCTGCCGCCATCAACCCTAGTGCCTTCACGACCTCTGCTGCTGTAGCTTTGCTCTTTGACACCAGTGAGATGATGTGTTGGAGCTTTGTTCTTTGACACCAGTGAGATGACGTGTGGCGAAGAAGTGAGACTCTTTCGATTGGAAGACGTAGAGTGGTGGTTGACGTATCTAACTCTGCTCCTAAAAAAACGGTATTATGCGATGGCAATAAGGCAGACTTTTCGAAGTGGACTGTAATGCCTAATTGATGGCAGAGTGTCAGAGTATATTGTGTTGCCTGAGTCAATTGATGCCTGGTGGTAGCAGTGAGGAGCCAATCGTCTAGGTATGGAAGCACTGGAATCTTAGGCGCCTCATGTGAGGAGTGACCACTGCCCTGGATTTGCTGAACACCCTGGGGGCTGTAGTTAGACCAAAGGGCAAAGCTCGAAACTGGTAATGATAGTCTCCCAGCCGGAAACGCAGGTGACCCCTGGAGCGTCTGTTCATATTTATGTGATAGTACGCGTCCTTGAGATCTATGGAGCACATCCAATCACCTTTCCCTAGGAAGGGAAGAATGGACTGAAGCGTGACCATTTGGAACTTCTATTTCTTTACAAATTGGTCGAGTCTGCTGAGGTCCAAGATAGGTCTCCAGTCCCCTGTTTTCTTTGGTACCAAAAAGAATCTTGAGTAAGTTCCAAATCCAACTTGGTCTGCTGGGACTGGTTGGATGACTTTTTCTAGCAATTTTTGGACCTCTACGATTGCTTGTTCCCTGAGATTGGGTGGAACATCTGGGATTCTGCTTAGAGGAGTAGGCAGGGAAGAGAACGGTATGAAATATCCTCTGGAAATGATGCTTTGTACCCATGTATCTGATGGTATGCTTAGCCAGGCTTCTGGGTACAAAGACAAGTGACCCCCGACTGCCTCCAGAGCTGAACAGTCGGGCCCCCTTTCAGGAGCGCTGGTAGGGCTGACCAGAGAACTGGCCTCTGTCACCCTGTTGCTGCAGACCCCCCTCTGCCTCGCTGGCGTCTTCCGTTATAACCCTCCTCTGCCTATAGAGGGGGTTTCTTCACGGTGTCCTGAAAGGCTCCGTGTGCTTTTCAGAACCACATTTTCCCTCCCCTAGGGCCCTTGGGGTAGGGCCGAGTAGCGGTAGAAAAACGGACTCCAATGGCAGATAGGGTACTGCCTTCCTGCTCACACCTGGTTAAAGTTTCCTTTAATTTAGGCCCAAACGGTGATGAGCCATCAAATGGGGTGTTAATAAAGGAAGACTTCAAGGGTTCCGCAAGGAAACAGAGATGCATCCAGGCTTGTCTCCGCAGAGCAATGCCTGAACTAGCGGCTCTACTCAAACCATCAGCTGCATAAGATATGAGACGCATGGACGAGTTTACAACCGAGTTTAGGGAAGCGAGCTGTGTGTTGACTTTGTCAGCAACCCCTGCAGCTACCGTACCCTGGAGAGCATCTCCTAGCTCTTTCAGGAGATCTCTTTGTAGTCTCGTAAAATGGGTTAAATAGTTCAGCAATCGCAGAGAAAAAGTCGCTGAACTAAAAATGCGTTTCCCATATCTATCCATGATCCTAGAATCTCTGTTAGGAGGATGGATAGATGCGGATGTTTCAGATACTTCCTTTTTGGTGGCTGCAGCTACCACCATGGCATCAACAGGCACTCCTTTGGTCAAAAAGGCTTTGTCCACCAGGGCAGAGATGAACTTATTCGGCTTCTGAGGGACAGGTTCCATGGCCTCCGGTGACTCCCACGCCTTACGAGAGATCAGCTCCATGAGCTCATCATAATGTGGAGACACCCAAGAAGTGGAAGGTTGAGACCCAAAAGCCTTCAAGAGCAGACTCGCCCTCAGTAGGGGTTTTGGACTGCCAATCTCCCCTCTGACTAAGGATCTCTAATATCTCCGCAAAGGAGATATCCTCAGAGGGGGATCGAGGGGACCCTTCTGACTCATCCAAGTCTGTGTCGGATGTTAAAGACTCCTGTGGGGAGCCCAAGTGCCTCCTCTTGCATAGTCTCTTCCTGGGTACCTCCTCAGTGGGGAGATCTGGGGAGGTCTCGGAAGAGCAGGGGACGCCCTGTGGGGCCACTTGAGGCTCAGGGTCTCTACGCTTAGGGGGAACGGTAGATGTAGAAGCAGACACAGGAGCTTGAGGGGCGAAGGAAGCCCAAACTGGTGCATATGATATCTTAGGAGACAGGACTCTCCTCATGGCATCGAAAGCACCATGGCTCTGGCGAGAAGGGGTAGACTGATCCGGAGGACTGTCCGATCCTCCCAAGCGAAACCATGGGCTCCGAGCCAGAGGAAGGAGCCGAGCTCATCCAAGCCGAAGCCCCGAGAGGAAGAGTCGGCACTGACAAATCAGTCCGACTATCCTCCCCGGACCCGACAGGAGAGTGTCGGCTCCTAACGTCCTCAGTCGGTGCCAAGGACATCAGAGTAGATGGAACCGATAACACCTGTGCGGGTCTCAGTTCCAAAGGTTCGACAAGCATCGGTTTGGGTTCCTTCGGCTCCGAGAGTTCAGTACGGCTCGGAGGAGGAGTAGTCAAATCCAGTTCAATGGTCGTCGACTCCGAAGTGGTTGGGGCCGACAACAATTTAGCAAGTCCTGGTGCCCTTAGAAGCTTCTGCACTAGCCGATCCATGTCCATATCAGAGAGGCTGACCGAAGACTTAAAGGAATGCATCAAAGGTGCTGACTGGAGCAGAGGAGATGAAGGAACCCCAGAGACTGGCTCCAAGACTGGGAGCTGGCTCCGAACCAAAGGGACACTCTGTTCTGAGGACTGTGGAACTGATGACCCTGTCGCCTCTGATCTATTTGCCTTCTTGGATTGTTTAGAATCAGAAGATTTAGAAGAAGTGCTGGCACCATCCTGGCTACCCAACGCCTCAGAAAAAGTATGCTGCAGCAACCCTCTATCTAGGAGTTTTCTCCTTCTCTCTAAGAGAATGCTAGATGAAAAAGAGTGGCAAATACTGCAGGAGTCTTGGAGGAATTAGCCCCCAGACAGTAAACACATGGACATGTCCATCCGTGACGGACATTTTCTGTCCACAATCTGGACATTTCTTAAAACCCGATTTGGGGTAAGACTTTTCTCTCTCATGGGACATTTTATAAGACAACCACAAAATTAACCTGTAAATGTTAAATACAGGGCTAACTAAGCCCACACTAAACAATATAGTAAGAACAAGTAAAAATTGTTAAACTAAATAGGGCTAAGAAAGGGCCCAACACTAAGAAAAACAAGCCAACACAGGGCACTATCACTACAATCTAACCTACTTTAAACTATTATTTTTTACAAGAAACACGCACACACACACACACACACACACACACACACACACACACACACACACACATTAAATATGAATAATCTCTCAAAAAAGAAGGAAAAAAATTTGTTTTAAAACTTGCGATTTATCAAAATGGTCTGAGATAACTGGATCACCGAGATCTCTCTTGCCGCGACAAACTAGATCTGGGGTAACTCCAGCAGTGCATTCTGGGATAAGGAGCTTGGACTCGAGCTACTGGTAAACCTTGAGCTTTGCTATCAGCCGTGTCAGAGCCGAGGATCGGCTCTGAACCCATCAGTGAGAATAAGCGGCAAGATTTAACAACTTCACGTTAGCTAATCTGATTTCCTTAACTTTTTAGTCCTGTGAAGATAGAAATGAAGTTGTCTATGAACATCCAGTAAATGCAATATGTACTCCCCTTTAGGATAAAACTGGGAAAGAAAACTGGTAACTGAATAGTCTGATTAATGTTTCACTCCATACTAGTCTGTCTTTCATGCCTAAAGTGGCTACTGAGTCAAACTCAGTCTTTGTGGAAAATAATGTTAGTTGGTTTAGGAGAGAGAGCATGTAATTCAAAAACTCTTCTAGCCAGGGTGATGGCTGTAGATCAGAGTGTGTGTTGTGATGGTAAGAAGCATTTCAAAGAGAGGGTACGTGTGTATAAATAGAGAGCATTTGCAGGCAGCAGTGCCACTTTGATAGCCAGAGTGTTGACATGAAGGACTGCAGTAGTCAGTCTGTTTATAAGTTTATTTTAGTTTAAGTTACTAAACCTCAATCCAATCCTGATGTGTTTGTATGTAATAAAGCTGTTTGAACTGAACCCGCAACCGTTCCATCTGTTTTATCCTGACTGGATGAGCGAAAATGGCAACTAGAAAAATGGTTTTCCAAGAAAAAAAATTCATAACACAATTACTAGCTGGTTCGAAAGGTTTTTGAAAGAGACCTTGGAGAATTAGGAGACTATCCCAAGGGGGAGTAGGGTCTTTCATAGGAGGCCTGAGAAAAAAAAAACCTTTCAAGAAAGCTCTACATAAACTCAAAGTGACTATGGGTCCTGATGATAGGTCTGAGTGGAAATTGGATATGGCTGCCAGTTGATGCTTAACTGTGGCAAAGCTGGATCCCTCCTTGAACAAGGAAGCAAGAAAGGAGAGGATGGTAAGAACAGAAGTTGAATAAGGATCAATGTTTTCCTTACCAGCCCAGATAAAAAAAATTTTGTTTCACTTGCTTTTGTATACCTTTTTGGTGGATACCTTCTGGGAAGCTAATAAAATATTCTTAGCAGGCAAGGAAAGCCTGGACCCTTTTACAATCAATGAATTTAGAGAAACCATGCAGTTAAGCTTGAGAATGAACAAATCTTGATGGGAGTCCCAGGGAGGATATTTCAGATGAGACCAGAGGAAGCAGAACCAAATCTGATGAGGCTAATAAGGGGCAATGAGGATTGAAGTGCTCTTCAACCATTGGGTTTTCTGAAGGAATTCTGGGATCAACTGTAGGGGAGGATAAGCACAGAGGAGACCGGAGGGCCAATCATGGACTAGAGCATCCTTGGGACTCCTCAGGTGGGGATCAGTGCAAAGTACTTGCTGCACTTGTATTTGAGAGGCGGAAGCAAAGAGATCACAGCAAGGATGACCCCATCGGTTGAAAATCTGATTTGCTACTGTTTGGTTGAGGGACCACTCTTGGGCTGTCAAAATGGACCTGCTGAGTTTGTCTGCCAGCACACTGGTTTTCTCCGGTATGCGAGTTGCAATGAGAAAGCGGTGTGAAGAGATTGCCCATTCCCAAACCCTCAAGGCCTCTCTGTAAAGGAGATAAGAACGGGTTCCTCCTTGCTTGCTGATGTACCAGACTACTGACGTGCAGTCTGTGTGAATTGCAATGGTCCCCAGGGGGAGAACATCTCGAAAGGTTTGCAACAAGAGGACTGCTCTCATCTCTAGAACAGTGATATACAGTCTGGTCTCTAAGGGAATCCATGTGCCTTGGACCATCTTCCCTTTGAAATGTTCCACCCCACCCCAGCTGGGAAGCGTCCATGGTCACTGTGGCTGTGGGCGGGAAGAATGAATGGTCTGCCAACTGACAGGTTGGAATGAATCCATTCTGGTTTTCTGCCAACTACAGAGGGGAGGAGGGATATGAGAATAAAGATCAGATAAACAACTCACATGGAATGTTATGGTAAGTACATAACTTCTATGTGAAGTTGTTAAATCTTGCCGCTTATTCTCACTGATGGGTAGTGTCCTTAGCACCCTCAATCTTGGGTGGAAGTACATTTTCAGTACCGTGGAACCAAAGGAAGACCTGTCCCTGGAAACCTTATCTACTTTGCAATGTGTGATAAAGGTATGAGGCTTAGACCAAGTGGCTGCAGCACAAATATTGTCAAGGGGCAATTTAGCTTGAAAGGCAGAAGACGTAGAAACGGCTCTGGTAGAATGAGCCTTAGGTTTGTGTGTCAATGGCATGCTAGCATTCGCGTAAACAAAGGATATACAGTCTGATAACCATTTAGATAAAGTTGTTTTAGCCACTGGATTACCTTTTCTGGCTTCTGAAAAGGATACAAAAAGTTGATCTGATTTTCTAATATCCTTAGTTCTGTCAAGATAAAATCTGAGATGTCTGTGTACATCAAGTTTGTGCAGCATGTATTCCAATTTGTTAGAGTGGTTGGGGAAAAAAGACTGGCAGCTCAATGACCTGATTGACATTGGATTCAGAAGAGACTTTAGGCAAAAAGGAGGGGGTTGTTCTGAGAGATCAGCATGGAAAATCATGTAAGGAGGCTTAACAGACAATGCTTGAAGTTCTGACACTCTGCGGGCAGAAGTAATGGCTACCAGAAGTATAGTCTTCCAGGACAAATATTTGAGATCACAAGAAGATGCAGGTTCGAAAGGGGGGAGAATAATTTGAGACAGCATAAAATTCAAATTCAGGAGAATAAGGAATTTTGACAGGAGGACTCGTGAAAGGCACCTTTAAGAAAAGCCTTAGATAACTTATGGCTCATAACATTCAACCAATCGATTCCAAGGTGGAAATTTTATATGGCGGCTAACTAGACTCAAACTGTGGCAGCTTTGTCAAAAATTCTAAAATGGACGATAGAGGAGCTCGGAAAGGGTTGATTTTCTGTATATTGGCCCACATTGAGAACCTGCTCCACTTACTGCGGTAGAGTTTCCTGGTGGATGGCTTGCGAGAAGACAAAAGGATTTGTCTTGTATCATCTGAAAGCAAATGAAGCCTGGCAATTAAGGGAAGTGGATTAGCCAAGCAGTCAGCTTTAGGGACTGCAGTGAAGGATGGAGGTCCCCTGACGGGTGTGTCAGAAGGTCCGGAACTGGGTCCAGGATCCATGGATCCTCCAAAAGATGATGGTGAAGGAAGGGGAACCAAATCTGTCGAAGCCAGTAGGGAGCTATGAGGATAACTGTCCCTCCCAGTGACTTTGCTTTCTGTAAAACCTTGGGTATCAATGGAATAGGTGGGAATGCATATAGGAGACCTGGAGGCCAATCGTGTACGAGTGCGTCTCTCGGGGAATGTCCCACAGGTGGTATTAGGGCAAAGTAGCTTCTGCATTTAGTATTGATGTGACTGGCAAAGAGGTCGCAGCAAGGCTGGCCCCCCATCTGCGGAAAATCAGATCCGCAACTCGGTTGAGAGACCACTCGTGAGGCAACAGTTTTACCCTGCTTAGCTTGTCCGTTATCACACTGGATTTCCCTGAGATGTGCATTGCTATCAGAAAACGTTGGGACGACACAGCCTATTGCCATACCCTGAGTGCTTCTCGACAAAGGGGGGTAAGACTTGGTTCCGCCTTGTTTGTTCAAGTACCAGACCACTGACATGTTGCCCGTCTGAGTTGCAATTGTTCCTAGAGGAAGAGAGTCCTGAAAGTATTGCAACGCCAGAAGTACCGCTCTCAACTCCAGAACAATGATATGCGATGTGACTCCTTATCCGTCCATGTGCCCTGAAAATGCCCCACCCACCCTATCAGGGAAGCGTCCATAGTCACGGGGGGGGGGGGGGACAAAGGGTCTTCCGATAGTAACATGAAGAGACGTCAACCACCACTGAAGGTCTCTCTTGCAAGAATCTGAGATGAGAATCATGTAGTGCATTGGTAGCTTCTGGTAGGACCACTGAGCGAAGAGGAGCCAGTGAAGGATTCGCATATGCATCCTTGCGAGTGGTACAGCCAGGATTGCTGCCGCCATCAACCCTAGTACCTTCACGACCTCTGCTGCTGTAGCTTTGCTCTTTGACACCAGTGAGATGATGTGTTGGAGCTTTGTTCTTTGACACCAGTGAGATGACGTGTGGCGAAGAAGTGAGACTCTTTCGATTGGAAGACGTAGAGTGGTGGTTGACGTATCTAACTCTGCTCCTAAAAAAAACGGTATTATGCGATGGCAATAAGGCAGACTTTTCGAAGTGGACTGTAATGCCTAATTGATGGCAGAGTGTCAGAGTATATTGTGTTGCCTGAGTCAATTGATGCCTGGTGGTAGCAGTGAGGAGCCAATCGTCTAGGTATGGAAGCACTGGAATCTTAGACGCCTCATGTGAGGAGTGACTACTGTCATGGATTTGCTGAACACCCTGGGGGCTGTAGTGAGACCAAAGGGCAAAGCTTGAAACTGGTAATGATAGTCTCCCAGCCGGAAACGCAGGTGACCCCTGGAGCGTCTGTTCATATTTATGTGACAGTACGCGTCCTTGAGATCTATGGAGCACATCCAATCACCTTTCCCTAGGAAGGGAAGAATGGACTGAAGCGTGACCATTTGGAACTTCTATTTCTTTACAAATTGGTCGAGTCTGCTGAGGTCCAAGATAGGTCTCCAGTCCCCTGTTTTCTTTGGTACCAAAAAGAATCTTGAGTAAGTTCCAAATCCAACTTGGTCTGCTGGGACTGGTTGGATGACTCTTTTTTTCTAGCAATTTTTGGACCTCTACGATTGCTTGTTCCCTGAGATTGGGTGGAACATCTGGGATTCTGCTTAGAGGAGTAGGCAGGGAAGAGAATGGTATGAAATATCCTCTGGAAATGATGCTTTGTACCCATGTATCTGATGTTATGTTTAGCCAGGCTTCTGGGTACAAAGACAAGTGACCCCTGACTGCCTCCAGAGCTGAACAGTCGGGCCCCCTTTCAGGAGCGCTGGTAGGGCTGACCAGAGAACTGGCCTCTGTCACCCTGTTGCTGCAGACCCCTCTTTGCCTCGCGGGCGGCGTCTTCCGTTATAACCCCCTCCTCTGCCTATAGAGGGGGTTTCTCCACGTGTGTCCTGAAAGGCTCCCTGTGCTTTTCAGAACCACATTTTCCCTCCCCTAGGGCCCTTGGGGTAGGGCCGAGTAGCGGTAGAAAAACGGACTCCAATGGCAGATAGGGTACTGCCTTCCTGCTCACACCTGGTTAAAGTTTCCTTTAATTTAGGCCCAAACGGTGATGAGCCATCAAATGGGGTGTTAATAAAGGAAGACTTCAAGGGTTCCGCAAGGAAACAGAGATGCATCCAGGCTTGTCTCCGCAGAGCAATGCCTGAACTAGCGGCTCTACTCAAACCATCAGCTGCATAAGATATGAGACGCATGGACGAGTTTACAACCGAGTTTAGGGAAGCGAGCTGTGTGTTGACTTTGTCAGCAACCCCTGCAGCTACCGTACCCTGGAGAGCATCTCCTAGCTCTTTCAGGAGATCTCTTTGTAGTCTTGTAAAATGGGTTAAATAGTTCAGCAATCGCAGAGAAAAAGTCGCTGAACTAAAAATGCGTTTCCCATATCTATCCATGATCCTAGAATCTCTGTTAGGAGGATGGATAGATGCGGATGTTTCAGATACTTCCTTTTTGGTGGCTGCAGCTACCACCATGGCATCAACAGGCACTCCTTTGGTCGTAAAGGCTTTGTCCACCAGGGCAGAGATGAACTTATTCGGCTTCTGAGGGACAGGTTCCATGGCCTCCGGTGACTCCCACGCCTTACGAGAGATCAGCTCCATGAGCTCATCATAATGTGGAGACACCCAAGAAGTGGAAGGTTGAGACCCAAAAGCCTTCAAGAGCAGACTCGTCCTCAGTAGGGGTTTTGGACTGCCAATGTCCCCTCTGACTAAGGATCTCTAATATCTCCGCAAAGGAGATATCCTCAGAGGGGGATCGAGGGGACCCTTCTGACTCATCCAAGTCTGTGTCGGATGTTAAAGACTCCTGTGGGGAGCCCAAGTGCCTCCTCTTGCATAGTCTCTTCCTGGGTACCTCCTCAGTGGGGAGATCTGGGGAGGTCTCAGAAGAGCAGGGGACGCCCTGTGGGGCCACTTGAGGCTCAGGGTCTCTACGCTTAGGGGGAACGGTAGATGTAGAAGCAGACACAGGAGCTTGAGGGGCGAAGGAAGCCCGAACTGGTGCATATGATATCTTAGGAGACAGGACTCTCCTCATGGCATCGAAAGCACCATGGCTCCGATGAGAAGGGGTAGACTGATCCGGAGGGACTGTCCGATCCTCCCGCACCGAAACCATGGGCTCCGAGCCAGAGGAAGGAGCCGAGCTCATCCAAGCCGAAGCCCCGAGAGGAAGAGTCGGCACAGACAAATCAGTCCGACTATCCTCCCCGGACCCGACAGGAGAGTGTCGGCTCCTAACGTCCTCAGTCGGTGCCAAGGACATCAGAGTAGATGGAACCGATAACACCTGTGCGGGTCTCAGTTCCAAAGGTTCGACAAGCATCGGTTTGGGTTCTTTCGGCTCCGAGAGTTCAGTACGGCTCAGAGGAGGAGTAGTTAGATCCAGTTCAATGGTCGTCGACTCCGAAGTGGTCGGGGCCGACAACAATTTAGCAAGTCCTGGTGCCCTTAGAAGCTTCTGCACTAGCCGATCCATGTCCATATCAGAGAGGCTGACCGAAGACTTAAAGGAATGCATCAAAGGTGCTGACTGGAGCAGAGGAGATGAAGGAACCTCAGAGACTGGCTCCAAGACTGGGAGCTGGCTCCGAACCAAAGGGACACTCTGTTCTGAGGACTGTGGAACTGATGACCCTGTCGCCTCTGATCTATTTGCCTTCTTGGATTGTTTAGAATCAGAAGATTTTGAAGATTTAGAAGAAGTGCTGGCACCATCCTGGCTACCCAACGCCTCAGAAAAAGTATGCTGCAGCAACCCTCTATCTAGGAGTTTTCTCCTTCTCTCTAAGAGAATGCTAGATGAAAAAGAGTGGCAAATACTGCAGGAGTCTTGGAGGAATTAGCCCCCAGACAGTAAACACATGGACATGTCCATCCGTGACGGACATTTTCTGTCCACAATCTGGACATTTCTTAAAACCCGATTTGGGGTGAAGACTTTTCTCTCTCATCTGACATTTTATAAGAGAGAGACACAAAATTAACCTGTAAAGGTTAAAAACAGGGCTAATTAAGCCCACACTAAACAATATAGTAAGAACAAGTAAAAATTGTTGAACTAAATAGGGCTAAGAAAGGGCCCAACGCTAAGAAAAACAAGCCAACACAGGGCACTATCACTACAATCTAACCTACTTTAAACTATTATTTTTTTACAAGAAACACACACACACACACACACACACACACACACACACACACACACACACACACACTAAATATGAATAATCTCTCAAAAAGAGAAGAAAAAAAGTTTTAAAACTTGCGATTTATCAAAATGGTCCGAGCTAACTGGATCACCGAGATCTCTCTTGCCGCGGCAAACTAGACCTGAGGTAATTCCAGCAGTGCATTGTGGGATAAGGGGCTTGGTCTCGAGCTACTGGCAAACCCTGAGCTTTGCTATCAGCCGTGTCAGAGCCGAGGATCGGCTCTGAACCCATCAGTGAGAATAAACGGCAAGATTTAACAACTTCACGTTAGCTAATCTGATTTCCTTAACTTTTTAGTCCTGTGAAGATAGAAATGAAGTTGTCTATGAACATCCAGTAAATGCAATATGTACTCCCCTTTAGGATAAAACTGGGAAAGAAAACTGGTAACTGAATAGTCTGATTAATGTTTCACTCCATACTAGTCTGTCTTTCATGCCTAAAGTGGCTACTGAGTCAAACTCAGTCTTTGTGGAAAATAATGTTAGTTGGTTTAGGACAGAGAGCATGTAATTCAAAAACTCTTCTAGCCAGGGTGATGGCTGTAGATCAGAGTGTGTGTTGTGATGGTAAGAAGCATTTCAAAGAGAGGGTACGTGTGTATAAATAGAGAGCATTTGCAGGCAGCAGTGCCACTTTGATAGCCAGAGTGTTGACATGAAGGACTGCAGTAGTCAGTCTGTTTATAAGTTTATTTTAGTTTAAGTTACTAAACCTCAATCCAATCCTGATGTGTTTGTATGTAATAAAGCTGTTTGAACTGAACCCGCAACCGTTCCATCTGTTTTATCCTGACTGGATGAGCGAAAATGGCAACTAGAAAAATGGTTTTCCAAGAAAAAAAATTCATAACACAATTACTAGCTGGTTCGAAAGGTTTTTGAAAGAGACCTTGGAGAATTAGGAGACTATCCCAAGGGGGAGTAGGGTCTTTCATAGGAGGCCTGAGGAAACAAAAACCTTTCAAGAAAGCTCTACATAAACTCAAAGTGACTATGGGTCCTGATGATAGGTCTGAGTGGAAATTGGACATGGCTGCCAGTTGATGCTTAACTGTGGCAAAGCTAGATCCCTCCTTGAACAAGGAAGCAAGAAAGGAGAGAATGGTAAGAACAGAAGTTGAATAAGGATCAATATTTTCCTTACCAGCCCAGATAAAAAAAAAATTTGTTTCACTTGCTTTTGTATACCTTTTTGGTGGATATCTTCTGGGAAGCTAATAAAATATTCTTAGCAGGCAAGGATAGCCTGGACCCTTTTACAATCAATGAATTTAGAGAAACCATGCAGTTAAGCTTGAGAATGAACAAATCTTGATGGGAGTCCCAGGGAGGATATTTCAGATGAGACCAGAGGAAGCAGAACCAAATCTGATGAGGCTAATAAGGGGCAATGAGGATTGAAGTGCTCTTCAACCATTGGGTTTTCTGAAGGAATTCTGGGATCAACTGTAGGGGAGGATAAGCACAGAGGAGACCGGAGGGCCAATCATGGACTAGAGCATCCCTTGGGGACTCCCCAGGTGGGGGGGGGGGATCAGTGCAAAGTACTTGCTGCACTTGTATTTGAGAGGCGGAAGCAAAGAGATCACAGCAAGGATGACCCCATCGGTTGAAAATCTGATTTGCTACTGTTTGGTTGAGGGACCACTCTTGGGCTGTCAAAATGGACCTGCTGAGTTTGTCTGCCAGCACACTGGTTTTCTCCGGTATGCGAGTTGCAATGAGAAAGCGGTGTGAAGAGATTGCCCATTCCCAAACCCTCAAGGCCTCTCTGTAAAGGAGATAAGAACGGGTTCCTCCTTGCTTGCTGATGTACCAGACTACTGACGTGCAGTCTGTGTGAATTGCAATGGTCCCCAGAGGGAGAACATCTCGAAAGGTTTGCAACAAGAGGACTGCTCTCATCTCTAGAACAGTGATATACAGTCTGGTCTCTAAGGGAATCCATGTGCCTTGGACCATCTTCCCTTTGAAATGTTCCACCCCCACCCCAGCTGGGAAGCGTCCATGGTCACTGTGGCTGTGGGCGGGGGAAGAATGAATGGTCTGCCAACTGACAGGTTGGAATGAATCCATCTTTCCAGGTGGGTTCTGCAAATTTTTGTCTACTTGATAGGAACAGATAGAAACTGAAGTATTGACCACTGTACAGCCCAGGTCCACAGGAGAATCTTGCTAGAGGAACTAATGTTAGACCTTAACACTGACTGGGCAGCCTGTAACTCCAGCAGCCCCTCTACTCATATCAATCTATATGGGTTCTCTCAACTAATTAAAGAACCAACTAGAATAGATAAGAAAACAAATAGAGAATCTATACTGGACTGAACACAAACTATACAGTAGGCTGTCTCCCAGATGACTTAAGTGATCATCTCCCCACCTTCCTACTCCAGAAACTTTCCAATCACCCCAAACTAGTAGTCTACAAATTTGTACAAGATGACCGTAACCTTACCCCATGATACCTAAATACTGTCCTAAGCCACTGGAACTGGGAACCACTACGGACACTCGGGTTAGACCAGGCAGTAGACTACTTCAATACTACCTTCTCTAACATCCTTAACAGTCTAGCTCCCTGCAGAAAGATCAGAGTTAAAGCCAACTACGCACCCTGGCTAAATAGGGACACCACAGCCTTACTAAAAGCTAGACATAAAGCCTGGAAAATCTGGAAAACTGACAAACCCCCTAGCTCCAGACAATACTATCAACAGCTTAGAAACAAGGCCAAGGCTGAATCCAAAATAAACAAACAAAACTATTTTCTTGGCACCAAATAGTCCATAAAAATTCTGGCATGCCATTAACTCCCTACTAAAGCCAGGCAAAACCACAACCCCAGCACCCATCTCAACTAACAACACCCTAGACATAGCTTCTCAATTTAACAACCATTTTACTAAATCCATCTTAGCCCTGTCCAATCAAATAACCAAAAACAGTCTACCACAATCACAACCTAACCTATCCCACACCACCCCCTCTTTCAGTCTATCATCAGTGCCCAACTCAACTATCAAAAAACTCCTCCTAAAACTAAAGCCAACCA
The DNA here is from genome assembly GCF_019279795.1 of Protopterus annectens. Taxonomy (NCBI): domain Eukaryota; kingdom Metazoa; phylum Chordata; order Ceratodontiformes; family Protopteridae; genus Protopterus; species Protopterus annectens. The sequence continues at coordinate 548,731,549 of NC_056739.1, forward strand.
CACTAGTAGCTGATAACATACCTGTTGCATACCTAAAAATGGCTAGTGACTCCCTATCATATCCTGTCTCCATCCTTATCAACCGCGCCATACTAGAATCCTACATACCCAAACTCTGGAAAGTATCTCACATCATTCCTCTCCATAAAGGAGGTAATTCTTATGAATTCTCCAACTACCGACCTATTGCCATCCTTTGCCCCTTATCCAAAATTCTTGAGGAAATGCATCCACTTGTACTATCTACCACACAACACGGTTTCCATCCACATCACAGCACTACCACAGCCCTTCTATCCTTCACTAATTATATAAACCTTCACAGGAATAATAAATATGTATCAGCCATTTTCCTAGACCTCTCAAAAGCATTTGATATGGTATCTCACTCCATTCTACTAGACTCACTAACATCATTATCCTTCACCTCCTCTACTATAGCCTGGTTCAGAAGCTACTTGTCTGACAGGCAACAATCAGTCCAGTGGAAAGGAACTCTGTCTACACAACTTCCAACCACCATAGGAGTCCCACAGGGCTCTATACTGGGCCCGCTATTGTTCTCTATTTTCACAAATAACCTCAAATGCTCTACACCAACATGCCACACTCATACACTATGCGGATGATTCAACCCTGATCTGCTCTGCCTCATCTCCCACCACCCTACATACACTCACTCAAGATACCTTTATCTCAGTAGAAAAATGGATATCGGGTATCCAACTAATTCTAAATCCCAAAAAGACAAAACTGCTATTTACCCCTAATAGATAAAAAAAAAAATTCTCCTTTACCATAACATCTAAGGAAGGCACCACCATCTCCCCTTCTAACCACACCAAACTTCTGGGGATTGAAATAGACAGTAATCTCCACTTTGATGTTCACATCTCACATACCATAAAACTAGTACACAAAAAACTAGGCTCCCTATACAGGCATAAGTCCTTTCTCTCACAAAAAGCAAGAGTTACTCTTGCACAAAGCCACCTCCTCTCAACTCTATTATATGCAGAACTAATCTTTACCCAAATCAGACAATGTGACCTAAACAAACTAGGATCATGCTACAATAAAACAGCCAAGTTTGCTACTAACTCAACCTATAGAACCCATCACTGTGCTGCACTAAAAGAACTAAAATGACTTGAGCTACCAACAGCTAATTAACTATCACCAGCTAGGCACAGCCTTCAATATTCTCAAATATCCTGAAAAAACCCCTGATTATCCAACCTACTTACTATCTATACTGCAAACCAGTACCTAAGATCCAGTGAAAAATCTCTCCTCTCCATCACCAAGGCTGACAATAATGCAGGGAAAGCTCTCTACTCCCACACCGTTGCCAGGAATTGGAACTCTCTTCCCCTATCCATGTCCACTGCCCCCTCCACATCCATATTCAAAAACTCCCTCAAATCGCACCTTCTTAGTACCTGGTTATGCCCTTGTATCACATAACCCTACCCATACTACTATTAACTCCCCAAATTCCTCTCCGATCACATACTGGAGCTCTGATCCCCCGTAGGCTTGGTCATCTGAAAGGGTACTTTTAAAATCTTACTTGATATATTTTTCTTTTCTTACCAATGTATAACTGACACTGTCCTTTTACCCATGTTCTATATCTTCTTTTACTTGGAATGTTTTTATTAATTTCTTGCTATATTACTATGCTCAGCATACATGATGCAACCTGTTTTGTGTATTATGCTGGATGCACTGTATTTGTATAACTTGATGTTGGAGCTTTTCTCCCCGGGCCTCTGCTGAAAATGGACCTGGTCCAGTCGGAATTTCCCGGTTAACAAATGTAAAATAAAATAAAATAAATAAATGACAGCTGCCATAGATCCAAGAGCTCAAAGAACAACCCTGGCAGACGGTGAAGGAAGAGTTAGTAAAGTCTGGATTTGGTTTCTCAAGATGACTATCCGATGTAGGGACAACGATATTTGGGTAACTGTGTTAAATTGAGCCCAGATAGACTCCAAGGATTGAGTTGCTATTGGTTGTGACTTGTTCTGATTTATCGTGATGCCTAGGAAATCCAAGATCTGGCACAAGTAGTCTTTGGCATGAGATAGTTGACGCCTGGTTGGGACAGTTAGGATATCCAACATGAAATAAAGGTATGTATCTCTGACCAGGTTGCTGCAGCACAAATGTCATCAAATTGAACACTAGAAAAGAAAGCTGTGGAAGAAGCTACAGATCTTGTTGAATGAGTCTTAGTGTTTCCAGTAATAACCCCTTTTTTGGTAAACAAAAGAAATACATTGAGCCAGCCAGCAAGATAAAGTGATCTTGGAAACTGCTTTCCTCAAACTGGGTTTGGGAAAGGAATTAAACAGCTGTTTAGATTTTCTGAATTTTTTTGAGCTGTATAAATAAAAATACAGCTAGCAATGAGCATCTAGCAAACATAAGATATAGTCACCTTTGCTAGAGAAATTTGGGAAGAAAACTGGCAAACTTGTGGACTGATTGATGGAAGATTCAGAGACTACCCTACAAAGAAAGAATGTCTTGGTCTATATGCGCATTCTGTCTTTCTGAAAAACTAGATGGGAGGATTCTGAGGATAGTACATGTAATTCAGAAATTCTCCTGGCAGAAGTAATAGCCACCAAAAATAGAGACTTCCTTGACAGAAATTTCAGATCAGCTTTAGCAGCAAATTAAAAAGGAGGGCCTGTTAAAAACTGTAAAACAGTAGTAATACCCCATACAGTTGTGTACACTTACCATAAATGTAGATGCTCGAGTGTATTCACTGTTGCAGTCATCACATTTGGGTTACCCTTGCCAGGGTAGCCCTCGACCAGCCAGAATACCAGAGGCTTAGTATTTCTGTGTCAGTTGCTGTCACTTCAGGACTGATGTCAGGTCATCAGTAGTATAAAGTAAGGCAGCCGACACCATTACATCAGTTTTTCTTGCCCTAATCTGTCAGGAGTCCCCTAGTAGGAGCCAGGTTCTGGTGGAAGAACCCCACCAGTAGAAAGTAAATACCAAAATGTCCCTTGTAAGGAAAGAGAAGAAAAAAGGGGGATGGAGGGAGGGGGTCCAGGACTGCAACAGCGAATACACTTGAACATCTACATTTATGGTAAGTGTACACAACTGTACTATGTTCTTTGTGTTTCACTATTGCAGTCATCACATTTGGGTTGATTCCCAAAGCTGAGGAAATTGGTGGAGGCAGTCAAGGAAGCTATGGGCTGGGCTAGGATGCCCTGCAAGACTGCAGAGGCAAACCCTGCCCTGGATTTGGAGAAGACAGGCAGGTGGTAATGTTTGGTAAAAGTGTGAACAGATGTCCAGGAGGCAGCCTCCAGGATGTCCCTGGTGATGACTCTGAAGAAAGCTGTAGAGGTAGAGGCTGCCCTGTTGGAGTGAGTTTTGACCCCCTTGGGGGGAGGCTTTCTGTGTTGTTTGTAGCAGAAATGGATGCAGTGTGCTGCCCATTTGGAAATGGTTTGGAGATGGCTTTGCCTTCTGCTCCAGTAGCAAAGCTAACCAGCAATTGGTCAGACTTTATGAAGGATTTAGTCCTGTCTCGATATAATCTGAGCTGTCTAAAGTGCAGGATCCTTTCCCCCTTGTTCTGGGGATTAGGGAAAAAGGTGGGCAAATGAATAGATTGGTTGAAAGCCACACTGGACACTACCTTGGGCATGAAGGATGGGTTAGTCCTGAGGGATACCCAGTCAGCATGTAAGATGATGAAGGATTCCACAGCCATGAGTGCTTGCAGCTCAGAGACTCTTCTGGCTGAAGTGATTGCCAAAAGGAAAGCAGTTTTCCAGGAAAGAAATTTTAGCTCTGCAGAAGAAGCTGGTTCGAAGGGGGGCAGGGTGACCTTCAACACAAAGTTAAGGTCCCAAGCTGGGGTTGGTGCTCTTCTGGGTGGTCTCAAGTTGCTAGCCCCTCTTAGGAACTGTTTGATCAAAGGGTGTGAGAAAAGGGACTGCTCAGTGGGAAAATGAGCAGAGATAGCAGAGGCATGGATTTTAATAGAGGAAAAAGAGAGGCCACTGTGTAGCAGGTCAGCTAAGTAATCCAGCATGAGAGGGAGGGAGGGATGTGCCGTGTTGCCTCCCTTAGTCTGAATCCAGGTGCAGAACCTTTTCCATTTGTCAGCATAAGACTTTCTGGTGCTAGGGCATTTGGCTTCACATATAACATCTAGAACCTGTTTACTGAGGTTGGCAGATTGATCGGGGGTTAGGGAATAAGACAAGCTGCCAAACTGAGTGTCTGCAAATGGGGACGCATGAATTTCCCTTCCCTCTGGGTCAGGAGGTTTAGAATTTGAGGAAGATGCTATGGTGGCAGTGGGGACAGGCTGCGCAGCAAGGGGTACCAGTGCTGGTGAGGCCAGTCTGGAGCTATAAGGATTGTCCATGGTTTTTCCTCCTTTATTTTGAGCAAGTACCCTGGGGGTGAGAGGTAGTGGAGGAAAGGCATAGACCAATTGACAGACCCAAGGGAAGGACAGGGCATCCACTTTCCAAGCCATGCAGTGATGCTCACTGGTGCAGAATTTGCTGAGCTGATGGTTGGTGAGGGAGGCAAAGAGGTCGACTTTAGGGGTGCCCCACTTCAGAGTTATAAGGGTGAAGGTTCTTCTGTTAAGCTGCCACTCGTGTGGGTCCACAAGATTTCTGCTTAATTGGTCTGCCAGAGAGTTAAGAGATGCTGGTAGGAATTGTGTTAGCAAGTGGAGTTGCATGGCAGAGGCTGTGTGCCAAAGGGTCATGGCCAGAGTCCACAGAGTTGCATGGCAGAGGCTGTGTGCCAAAGGGTCATGGCCAGAGTCCATAGAGGGTAGGAGTCCCTTCCTGCTTGTTGATATACCACATCACAGTGGTGTTGTCTGTTTTGATCAGGAGAGCTCCTGGGGAGAGAAGGGGCTTGAAAACTATCAAGGTGTGCTTGACAGCCATCATCTCTTTTTGGTTGATGGGCATATGGATTTGCTGTGGGCTCCATTGGCCCTGTATGCACCTGCCGTCCAGGTGTGCACTCCAGGCATAGTCTTTTGCATCTGTGGTGAGGGTCTGGGTGGCGGGGGTTGGTGAGAAAGGTAGTCCCTTGTTGTGGGAGCATGCTGTTGCCCACCAAAGAAAATCTTTTTTGAAGCAAGGAATTATAGGTATAAAAGAGTCTCCAGGACTTGAGAGTGTTGACACCAAAGGCTTTTTAGGTACCATTGAAGTTTCCTCATATGCAGTCTGGCATATGGAATGAGTAGTATGCAAGATGCCATGAACCCCAGAGCTTGCAGGATTTTCCTTGCAGATAGCTGGGATCTGGTGGCTAGTTGAGAGAAGTAGGCTGTCAGGAAAATTTGCATTTCTGGTGTAAGGAATGCCATCTGGGATGCTGTGTCCAAGCTTGCTCCCAGGAATATAATCCTTTGGGTGGGCACCTGTTTGGATTTTTTTTCATTTATAATGTACCCAAGAGAGGTCAGTAGGGTCTTCACAAAGGCCAGGTGCTTGAGCAGCTTTTCCTGGCTGTCTACCTGAATTAGGCAGTCGTCTAAGTATGGGTAAATCTGGATATTCCTTTGTCTGCAAAAGGCAATGGCCAGAGCCAGACATTTTGTAAAAAATCTGGGAGCAGTAGATAAGCCAAAGGAAAGCGCAAAGAACTGAAAGTGCTGAGATTCTGCCCTGAAACGGAGATGTTTCCTGCATGATTCCCTGATAGGAATGTGGAGGTAGGCCTCTTTTAGATGCAGGGTGGCTAGCCAAGCATCCTTGGAGAGCATGGGTAGCAGCTGCTGGAGGGTAAGCATTTTGAATTTTGGGATCACCAGGAAGGTGTTTAGAATGGACAGATCGAGGATGGGGCAAGCAGGTGCCCTCTTTTCTGGATACTCCAAAAAAGTATGAAGTAGAAACCTTGGCCTTTCTGTTCTGCAGGAACATGCTCTACTGCCCTCAGACAGCAGGGAAAGGACTGGATTTTGTGCCTCTGCACACTGGTTTGGAGGTAGATCTGGGAACCCTTTTGCGGTTGGAAGGGTGTGGAAAGAAAATTTGTATCCCTGGGACACTATGTTGAGAACCCAGCGGTCGTTGGTAATGGTGGCCCAGGTGCTTGCGTGAAAGGAGAGTGAAGGTGGGCAGGAGGGAGTGGAGGTGAGTCATTGTGAGTTCTTACCATAAGGGGGTGGCTTAGAACTCCCAGGTTTTGAAGTGGAGGTAGTCCACTGCTTAGATCTCTGCAATCCCTGTGGCTGCTGTCTAGGAGGTCTGGTTCCTTGTGGTCTGGGCTGAACCGGCTTAGAGGGAGCAGAAAAGGACCAGTGCTTGGTGGGAAGATTTTGATTTTTCTTCCATCTTTAAGACCTCTTCTGCCTTGCTGTCAAATAAGTTGGTCTTTGTGCAAGGGGGCATCCAACAATTTAGATTTGACATGGTCTGGCAAGGGCTGTTCTTTAAGTCATGCATGCATTCTAATGACAGATCCGGTGACTGCTGCCCTGCAAGAAGCTTCTAGGGCATCAAAACCACAGTGCAAAGTGTGTTTAGTTAATTGACTTGCAGAATGCATTAACTCTTGTAAGTCTTTAGATTCTGCACAAGTAGGAAAGGAAGACATTTTTTGTTTGAGGAGTTCCAGGGTGTTGCTGAAATTTTAGCATATGGAACTGACAATTTAGTGCCCTGATAGCAACAGTAGCTGAGGTGTATACTTTTTAACACTATCTGTCTAGTGCTCGGGAATCCCTATCTGAGGAGGTGGAATTCTTAGCAGAAATTGCTTAAATTCCTTTAGGCCCTTGAGAAATAACCTTAGGGTCAGCAGTAGGATTTTTAAAAAGAAATTTGTGAGAATCAGGGACTCTTTAGTACCCGTCTGGTTTTCTGGGTGCAGGTGGGATGGCTTCAGGAGTCCAGCTGGATTCCAGAAAGACATCCTCCACAACATCCAGGACTGGGGAGATGGCCAAGGGTCTGTGCTGTGGAAGATCTAAGAATTCCCAGTGTCTCTTTTTAGACTGAGGGTAGTCCTGACTCTCCCATTGGAAATACTCCCTTAACGTATGAAGGGTTTCCCCAAAGGAAAAATCCTCTGGGGAAAGGCTGAAGGGATGGAGTCCTCTGCATCAGAATCCTCACAAGTAGAGAGGGGTGGCAAATCTTCATATTCAGATGCATCAGAGTCATCAGGACTTTTGTTCAGAAAAAACTACAGGGGACAGATCTCTTCCTTTTGGAGGGGGTAGCTGGGCTTCCTCTGATCAGCATGATTAGGTCTTCCGCCATTTTAAGCATTTGAGACTGAAGCAAGGAAGCAGGTGCCCGAAATTGGGTCATTGGTTTCTTGGGTGTGGTTTGTACCTTGGGCCTAAGAAAATCAGTCATTTTCAAAAGAATGGTAGTCACAAAAGAAGATGTCGGTTTGTGTTGAGAATCGGTAGTGCAAAGGACTTCCTCGGAAGCCGCTGCCTGCTCAGCTTCTCCGGATCCAGCCAAGGTAGAGACGACCGCAAGATCCTTAGTCGCAGAAGAGTTTTGCAGCATATCGGACTCCAAAAGGGTCTCGGTAGCGGCTTGCGAATCCACGGAAGCAGGCATCAGGGGCTGCGAAAGTGCTTCACTGAGTACCAGAGAACTGACGACTAGCTTACTTTTTTTTGAAAGATTTCCTGTCGGATGGCTTATTGAAGCCATATCGGAGTTCGAGGACTGTAAGCAAAAATATCTAGCTACAATAAGGGCCTGCCGATGGATAGTTCTGGCATTGAACAAAGCACAGAAGTGACAGTGTGGGACGTCGTGACGCAGTAAGAATGAAAGTCTCGGTGTGGTATTTGCTTTCCACAGGTAAGACCATTGTTAACTTTTTCTGACATCGGTTAGTGCAAGAAAAAAAGATCCTCAACAGTGTACTTAGCTTTAGAAGACTTCAGTTTTCAATTCGGTACACGAAACTCAGGTAGCAGCCGACTGGCACTCGTGCGAACTGCTGCTGCTGCTTCGGACTCCATGGCAAGAAAGACTGATGTAATGGCATCAGCTGCCTTACTACTAACGACCTGATGTCAGTCCTGAAGCAACTGACGCAAAAATACTAAACCTCTGGTATTCGGGCCGGCCGAGGGCTACCCTGGCACGGATAACCCAAATGTGATGACTGCAACAGTGAAACATGAAGAGCATGTAGATCTCTAAGCAAAGGGAGAAAGAAGAAAGGCACCTCAGAGAAATGCCTTGGATAATCTAAGAGAAGCTATGGGGATATGTCCTTCCACATGTGGAAGGAAGAAATGGCAGCCAATTAATCCTTGACAGTGGAACAGCTGGCTCCATATTGAAAAACGTGAGCAAGGAAGTCCAAAATTGCTGTAAGTGGGACTGAAAAGTGATCAGTGTCTTTTCTCCATAGCCCAAAGAGAAAATCTTTTCCATCTGCTCTTGTAGACTTCTTTTAGTGGAAGGTCTCTGAGGAAGATGAAATGTGGACAATGTTAGAGGAAAACCTGGACATCCAAACCATCCTTGAAATTGTAGAAACCATGCGGCTAGCTTGAAGGCCTGAATGTTTGGGTGAGGCAACCCCAATAGATGAGAGAGAAGATCTAGGTCCAAGTCCATCATCCACTGAGGGTGGACTTGAGGTCAGAAGAAGGGAAGCCACACTTGACAAAGCCAATAAGGGGCTATAATCTGGGATCAACAGTATTGTGGGAAATGCATAAAGGGCTTCTGGGGGCAAGGGTGCATTAGAATGGCACTGGGTGACTCACCCTCATAGGGAATTAGAGCAAAGAACTTCTTGCATTTCGTGATAGGGGGAATCAAAGACACTGCAACAAATGTGGCCCCAGTGGTGGAAAATCTGCTATGTTACTAATGGGTTTAGAGACCACTGGTAAGGAAGCAGAATGGATCAGCTTAATCTGACCACAAGAGTGTTGCACTTCCCCGGAATATGCATATCACCCAGTGCCATACTCTCATGGCCTCTTGACACAATAGATAAGATTAGGTTCCTCCCTGTCTGTTGAGGTACTAAACCAGTGCCATATTGTCTGTTTGGATAGAAAGTGCACTCAAGTGGCGAGCGTCTCGGAAGGCCTGCAATGCTAACAGGACTGGTCTCATCTCCAAAACACTGATGTGAAGACTGGCCTCTGAGACCGTATGCCTTGGACTATCCTTCTCATATAATGCTCCCCCCATCCTAATTAGTAGACATCTGTGGTCAATGTGGCCTTTTGGAGGGGGGGGTGACAAAAGGCCAGCTCCATTGAAAGTGAGAAGAACTTATCCACCACCGAAATGTGATCTCTGCAAGTGTTTGTAAAGATGACTGAAAAAGACATAGAATGCTTCCTGATTGACCACTGGACTGCAAATGTCTACTGAAGAACTTGCATCTAGAACCTGGCTACTGGAATCAAAGTAATGGAGGCAACCATGGAGCCTAAAAGGTGAAGAATTAAGTTGGAAGGTGGCTTCTGACAGGCTAAGGCTTGTTCAGCTTGTTGATGGAAGGGCGAGGTCAGTGTTTGCGTGAGTTTTTGCCATCAGAGATCTCGTGCCCTACAGTGCTCCGATACATTCCAGCGACTGGGTTGCTTGCAGCTGGAATTTTGCAAGCTGACCAATATTCCCAAATCATGACATAAGTGGACCAAGGTTGTCCAGATTGCCAGATGCAGAGATAAGTTCCCCCTGGCTGCCTCCAGAGTATGACAGTTGGGGAACCATTCAGGGGTGCTGGAAAGGCTTCTGCAAGAAAGGACCTCTGAAGCTTTGATTTTGTGTACCACCTCTGCCTCTTGGGTGAAGTCAATTATGCAAGTTTTTCCCTCTGACACCAAGAGCTCGCTCTCCAGAACTGTCAGATGAAAATCCCTGAGATTTTCAAAACCACGTTCTCTTCTCTGCCTTCTGATTTCTTGAGATGGTTCTTTGAGGGGCTGAGAATTTGAAACCTATGGCAGATAGGGATTTACCATCTTTTTCAGTTCTGGAAATAGTCCCTTTCACTTTTGGACCGAATAAAGTTGATCTGTCACAGCAGGCCTTGACGAAGGATGACATAAATTGCTCCACAAAGTCGCATAACTGCATCTGGGCATGCCTTCTGATGGAAATGCCTGTGCAGGCAGATCTAGAAATGCCCATTGTGGCATTAGAGTTTAGTCACCCAGAGACATTAGATAAAGAAAGTAGAGTAGCTGAAAATCAGTCTTTTTCCCGATCCACACATATGGTCCCTGGGAGAGAAATGGAGGGATCTTTAACCAAATCTCTCTGAAAATGAGTTAAATGTGCCAGGTAATTAAGTTCCCGCATTGAAGAAGTGGATGAGTTGCATCCCAATTTCCCAAATCTGTCCCCAAAACATGTGGCTCTCTGTTCGGCAGATGGACAGAGGAGCTCTCTTCAGTAAGCTGCTCCTTTATGGCTGCCGCCACAATCATGGAATCTACAATCATGGAATCTACTGCGGGGCCCTTCCTCCAGTGCAACCAGTCTTTCAGAGCAACTAAGAACTTTTCTGGCTTCTTGAGGATGTGTTCAACTGTGTCAGGTTCCTTCCATGGCTGGGATGTGAAAGTCAATCATCTCATCAGGGTGGGGGGTGGATGGGGGGTGGCACCCAAAAAGTACATGGGCCAGAGCCGAAAGCCTTGAAGAAACTTATTTCCTCAGAAGAAGGTGCTTGGGAAGACCAACCCTTTCCTGTCAAAGAAGTTCTAGTATCTCTGCAAGCGAAACCTCCCCAAGGATATCAGTGTGGTAGGGGTTCCTCTGGGGAATCCAAGTATCTCCTTTTACACTTGTGTTTACTAAGAACTTTGTCTGTGGGTTGCTTGGGGAGGACTCAGAAACATATGAAGTCTCCCTAGGGAGAGAAGGTTCAAGGCTCTCAAACTTGTTGTACCAATGGGAAGAGGAGAGCAGTTTGAGGACCCTGGAGACCTCATGGGGGAGGGCTTGATTAGACTCTGAAAGGGAAGGCTTTACTCAAGGTTGGGAGAGTACTCAAAAGCATCAAATGCAGAACCCGAAAAGAATCCGGGTAGCTTAATCTTCTGAGCGGAAACTCTCAGGGACTCAACCCTGGACACCATCCAGCTGGGGTCCGAAGCATTGCCATAGCTGAAATATCCAGCACTGAGGCTCCTAAGGGGAGGAAAGATCAGAAAAGCTTGGATCTGATTATAACCTATCAAGAGTTGGTGCTGATGTTACAACTCCTGGAACAAAGTGGACTTCATCAGAGAACTCACATGAGTTAATGAAACATGCACTCTTGGCTCTGCAGATCTACCCTGGACAAGAATCAGATACAGTGACTCAGATCTGAGACTTAGGATAAGAGAAGGAGCCATCAGAGAGTGAAGGGAGAAAAGTTCTTTCAGATCCAACAGTGGCTGGAGCCGGTAATATCCCCAAGTGGATCTGCATCTGAAGAAAATGCCTCATCATCCTGTCCAAGTCTTTGCTGAGGCTCAGAAATATCTACCTGACCTAAGGGATGAAGCTGAAGAGGGAGGTAATGTCACTTGTAAGACAGAAGACCCAAGATTACCTTACTTGTAAAATAGGTGACCGGAGTCGGAGTGACAGGGTCTGGAGAGAACCTGGATCACAGTTCATATAACAATCTAGTCTGTTGAAGCACTACATCCACACGTTTGATGACTTTTACTACTAGGGTCGTTGAAGTTCCCTGATCTTGGGATTGTTTTCTGCAGGACTTCAATTTGTCCTTTTCTGCCAGTTTAGATTTTTCCTGTATCTTTGAAGTAAAAGAGGCAGAGGATGTAAATGCCACTGATTTGCCCAAAGCTGAAGAGGGTTTTTACTCGAAGTTGGTGGAATGAGACCCTAAAGCTGAAGAGGGTTTTTACTCAAAGTTGGTGGAATGAGACCCTTCAGAATTAATTTTTCATCTCTCCACTAAAGCCCTTTGGCCAAGCACCTCGCAGATTAAGCACGGCACATCCAAGTGTGAGGAGAGGCCAAGGGAGTACATACATTTGCCATGTGCATCAGAATTGATAAGTTTGTGTTGTTAAATCCAGACACCTTGTCGGCCACGATGCAAATCCTGTGAGACTCGGACTTGAGATGTATTTATTTATTGATTGACATTTGATTACCAGAAAAGTCTGACTGGTCCAATTGGGTAAAAGCCCATTTTCATCACAGGCCCGGGGAGAAAAGTTCCAAATTATTACAAAATAATTTCAGAACAATAATTTTACAGTCTTCAAAAATAAAACAAAAACATCTGCCATTTAAATAATTAAAACAAATTAGACGCAATATAAAAACATTGCCTAAGAATTGATACAAGGTATAAAACAATCATTTAATATTTAGAGACATTTTAGACACCTTGTAGAGAAATTAAAGGCAATTTAGTCTAATACAAATGTTAATACAAACAATTGTAACAACTGCAACCACAGCTTGGAAATATTAATGTAAAACCCTACAAGCAAAATTAAAAGCCTATACAAGTTGGAACAACCATCTAACATTATGAAAAAACTATTAAAGAAGTATTTTTAAGCAACAGGGGGATGAAAAGAAAGAAAGAGCAAGTACAACACATACCTGAAAAATTATTTTAGTAAACCTAATCTGAAATTGTTTTCTCAAGTGGCTACGCCCAAGCACCACAGATCCATCAGCACTTGAAGGTGGCAAACGAGATTTGGGGGTAGCTTGTTCTGTACATGGGGGCTATGGGTAAGGAGAGGAGCCTGAGCACTGGATCCAAAGCTATGAAGAGGTCACGGCCGGATCAGAGACCCATCTGTAGAGAAATGGATGGAAAAGACTGCATCAGATCTATGAGTGTTACACACACAGCAATGGTACAGTTCTTTCACATTTCTAAAGGACAGCACTCTGCATACAACATAATCATAAATGCTATTAGTTGTAAAGGTTAAAGATAAACATACAGAGACATACTGAGAATATCTGCTGCCAGAGGCTCCTGAGCAAGCCCAAATCTTGGACAGACAGGGTGCAGTGCTGCAGGCCTATTTTCTTATCCTTAGAGCGATAGGTGTGGGAAGGGAACCTAAAACTATATGGGCAACTCCTGGTTGAGACTGGGAGCAAAGTACGGACACTACTGCATTTAATGAAGAGTCCTTCCCATCAGGGGAAAAAACTGTAAATGACATGTACTGAAGGCACTTAACAGCAAATGACCATAACAGGAACTGTGGCAATTCCTTATCAGGGGAATTACTATTCAGATTGTTAGCCCTGAAAAACAAAAATTTCACCCTGGCCCTTTCCAGACTGGCTTGTCAAAGAATCTTTCAGGGAGTCAGGAATCCCACCTGTCAAAGGTGTACATCCAAAACAGTATGCAAAGGAGCAATAAACCTTCTTCGGGATGTGCTGAAGTGTGGGTTAACGGTGTGTGCTGCCATTTATGGATCCCATGGTGTAGCACCTGCCATGCTCTCAGTGAATTCCGCTGCCAGAGTCTGGCAGGTCAGCTGGCAATGAATTTCAAGCCTTGAAAGTCTATGTCACACTACTCTGCGCTAGTAATTTCCATTGTCTTTTATATACAGTTTCTCCTTATCACATAACCTTTAGCCCCAGACACTCTCTGGTACAGAGGGATAAAGTCCCGACTGCAACTCAGACAACCCACGATCATTTCACATATCAGAAAGCTGCAAGACCTAGGGATGCAGACTGAGAGATGTGTACCTTACATTTGTAAGACCTAGTGATGTACTGTGAAAGAAGTGTACCTTACATGTGTAAAACCTAGTGATGTACAGTGAAAGATGTATACCTTACATTTGTAAGACTAGTGATGTACAGTGAGAGATGTGTACCTTACATGTGTAAGACCTACGGCTGTAGAGTGAGAGATGCATACCTTACATCTGTATGCTATCCAGCAAGGGAAGGTTTTAGTGGCTCATTCTCCCATGGTGATCTGGTACCTGGGGTGCATCAGGCCAAGCCAAGCCATTCTGGTAGCCTTTGCAATGGTGTGTGTCAAGAAGAGGTCAAACCACCATATCAGGGGCATAGGCAGTCCCCCTCCTCAGTGATATGCAATCTCTTTGTTTACACCAGGTGGTGAGAAGATACCTCAGAAACAGCAATGCCCAACAGCTGCTGGGATGATGGCTCCATTATCATCTTTTGCCTCAGTGGGTATAAATAAGTTGAGAACAGCTCTCATTCCATGAGGAATGAATGGGCCGATACATGCTGGGTATCCAAAAGAATGTTATTAAAAAATGCTACCATTATGTCAGTGCACTGCAGGAAATCTGTCATTCACTTTCTGCCTCTCTAGTAGTCCTTGCTAGCTATTACAGTCAAAGTTGGCAGACAAACAGAGTCAACATTCAGGTCCACTAGGAAATTACAAAATATGAACAAGGCTACATGACCAGCTTTCCGATGTATCCCGCAACTCAGTGTTACTGCTTCTCACTGCAGTAATGACAAAAAAATAATCCATTTAGATTAAAAAAAATGGCACCATTGGCATGCACCAGAGAAACGAAACAAGGTAAAAATGACTGTAAAGGATTCCCTCAAATGCCTGGGAAATGAAGAAGAGAAAAATTAAACTTGCGTATTCACCATAACTGTGTATCTGTGTTGTCCATGTTCATTCTTCAACGAATGGGTTTGGATCCAATCCTCTGATCAGACTTGGCCACTGTCTTTTGATTCTAGGATCTCACTCTCGAGCTCCTCCCTTACCCATAAAAAGAAGTTCTGTCATTACCATAACGTTCCATTTATGATGTTGATCTTCTTCATTCTTGCCAGATGGGTTTGGTTCCAATCTCTCAGAACTGACTCAGCCGTTATACATAGCTAGTGCCATCCAAAAACTCTCGAGCTAAGGCTCTACACACAATCCACCTCTTCCATTACCGCAGATAGAGTTTCCAGAGAAGTAGAGAAAATATAGAAGCCTTGTCTAATGAACAATCCCTACAGCATCCCAGGACTAGGTCAGATCCTCCAGAAGTCTTTTGGTGGGGGAAGGTTTTTTGGGATGTCAAGAATGAATCAAGATCGACAACACAGATGGAACATTATGGTAAGGGCATAACTTCTTTAACAGATGTTGTCAATCTTCATTCATTCCTGACAGATGGGACAGTCTCCAGCTACTTTAAACTTTAGGTCCTGGATGTCCCTAAGGAAGGATATTCCAGAGTACCAGAGAGCCAAAGAATGCTCTTCCCCTGGAGGCCATATCTAATTTGTAATGAGTGATAAAGGTGTGAGGAGTAACCCCTGTGGCAGCTGAACATACATCTTCTAAGGAGGCCTTGGAATGAAAGGCAGCTGAAGTGGAAACAGATCTGGTGGAATGTGCTCTAACCAGAGCAAGTAGTTTGAGTTTATTCTGGTTGTAAACAAAAGTACTATAATCTCTAAACCATCTTGAACAGGTAATTTTTCATACTAGTTTACTCAATCCGGGTCCTGAAAAGGATATGAATAACTGGTCCGATTTTCTAGACGATCTTGTTCTGTCCAGGTAAAAATATAATTGTCTATGGACATCCAGCAGGTGTAAGCAGTATTTAACTTTATTTGAAAAATTTGGAAAGAAGACGTCTATAGACTGATTAATATTAGATTCTGATGCCACTTTAGGGAGGAAGGACGGGATGGTTCTTAATGACACTCTCTCCTTGTGAAAGATGCAAGGATGCTTTACACATAAAGCTTGCAATTCATAAATTCTCCTGGTTGATGTGAGCTACCAGGAAGATGTTTTTCCAAGACAGAAACATGAGGTCGCAAGTAGCTGCTGACTCAAATGGCTGATGAACTAGGGTTTGTGAGACCAAGGTTAAATCCCATGGCACTACAAGATCTTTGAGTGGGGTTTTAAATGCAACGCACCTTTAAGAAACATTCTGGACAAACTTGGCATCATGGAATGTTCATTAAGTTCATCATGAAAATTGGAAATTGCAGCTAAATGGACTCAAACTGTGGATGTACAGGCTCCTGATTCAAAAACGGTGGCTAAATATTCTAGGACCTTGTCCACTGATGCTGAGAAAGGGTCTATGTTGTTGGAACAGGCCCAAATCAAAAATCTTTTCTATTTGCTTTGGTAAAGCTTTCTGGTGGATGGTTTTATGGGAAGCCAGAAGAATCCTTTGTACCAAAGGAGATAAGTTATTCTGCCTGGCAATTACCGGAATTGGAGATACAAAGCAGTCAGCTCGAGGTTCTGGAGATTGGGATGCACCAAGCCCTGAGGGTGAGATAATAGGTCTGGAGTTGAGCCCAGAATCCAAGGACAGTGAACTAGGTGAGGCCACAGAAAGGGGAACCAGATGGGATGGGGCCAACAGGGTGCAATGAGAATTACATGCTTCTCAACCTTTGGGCTTTCCTCAATAACTGGGGAATTAGTGGCATAAAGAAGTCCTGGGGGGCCAATCGAGAAATGCGTCTCTTGGGGACTCCCCGTGAGGGAGGGATTAGGACAAAGTAGCTGCTGCATTTGTTGTTTATTGGGGAGGCAAACAGATCGCAGCACAGCTGGCCCCAATGATGAAAAATCTTCATTGCAATGTTGTGGTTGAGAGACCACTCGTGAGGCAGCAGAAGGCATCTACTTAACTTGTCCGCAATCACATTGGATTTCCCCGGGAATGTGTGTTGCTACCAGAAAGTGGTTTGAAGCAATATCCCAATGCCAAATTCTTAGGGCTTCCTTGTTTGTTGATATACCAAACCACTGACATATTGTTTGATTGGACTGCAACTGTCCCGAAGGAAGGACAGACGAACACTTGCAATGCTAAAAGCACGGCCCTTAATTCCAGGACACTGATATGCAAATTGACCAAGTGCCTTGGACAGTCTTCCCCAGATAATGTCCCCACCACACCTGATCTGGGAAGCGTCTGTGGTCACTATGGCTTTGGGTGAAGGGGGAGAAAAGGAGCGACCCCATAGATTTTCTTCTGGCTTCATCCACCAAGATAAATCCTTTTTGCAACAATTTTTTTTCTCAGGATTGGATGGGACATTGGATGTGCTAGAATCAACCATTGTGATGCCAAGAGCCATTGAAGTAGCCTCATGTGAAAACTCGCTAGGGATACTAAGGTTATGATTGCTGCCATGTACCCCAGAGTCTGCAGTACCAGGCGAGTAGGAACTTTGTTTCAGGAGATGATCGCTTGAACTTGTGAACTTAGTTTCATTAGCCTGTGTTGAAGTAGGGAGACTACACAGGAAATCGTGCTGAGGTCTTGCTCCTTTGAACTCTAGATCTTGTGTGGGAGTCGACTGTGACTTCTCCCTGTTTACGGAAATGCCTAGAGTCTCTGTGAGATGCAGCACAAAGTTTATTGCGTAGAGCAGTAGATGCCTGGAGGGGGCAGTGAGCAGCCAGTCATCTAGATATGGAAACACTCAGAATCCCATCAGTCTTAAGTGAACCGCTACAACTGCCATGCATTTGGTGAACACCCTGGGGGCTGTGGTGAGACCAAATGGCAGTGCTCGAAATTGGTAATGACTGGTTTCTAGCTGGAAGCAGAGATATCTTCTGGAGTGCTTGTCCATCTTATTGTGGTAATATGCATCCTGAAGATCTATCGAATACATCCAATCGTCCTTCTCCAGGAAGGGAAGGATAGACTGAACCGTGACCATACGGAATTTTGCCTGTTGTACAAATTTGTTCAACAGACTGAGATCCAAAATTGGTCTCCAGTCCCCTGTCTTTTTTGGCGCTAAAAAGAATCTTGAGTAAAATCCGGATCCTCTTTGGTCTGGTGGGATTTCTTGGATGACTCTTTTTAGAAGCAGCTTTTGGATTCCTACTGCTGCTAGAGCCCTCTGACTGGGTGGGACATCAGGGATTTGTTTTTGAAGTCTTGGAAAAAGATTGAATGGGATGGGATAACATCTGGTGATAATTTTCTGCTCCCAGGAATCTGAAGAATGCACACTGTCCAGACACAGTAGATTATGACAGCTGTGAAACACAGGATACCAGAATATGGCACTCCGATGAGGATGGAGCCAGCTGGGAGCTTGCTGAGGCCAAAGCTCTTTCCATAATTTGGAAGGCAGATCTGGCCAAACAAGGTTGGGAGCCCAGGACCAAGAAAGACAACCTCGGAACCAGAGTCACACCCCACTACAATGAGCAGCCACCCAGAGCAGGAGCCAGGAGAGGGCTCAAAACTGCCATGGCTCTGAGAGCCATAGACGGCACTATAGAAACAACTGGAACTGTACTAAGGATCCTGGGACTAACAGCCAAACCACAGTCCCAGGTGTGCAATGGATCCAAAGGAGCTGAAGACCACAGAGTAGACTCCGGCACAGAGGTGAGGTCCACCTTCAGCACTGAGATAGCTGGTAGCAAGAGCGTAGAAGTGGAGGGGTCCAAACCTTGAAAGGAGGTTTAAGGAAGATAAACTGGTGGATTCCTTGGAGAGGAAGCCTCAGCTCTAGGCAGGAGAGGGGTCTATGAAGATACGAGGAGACCCCTGGCTGCCAAAAGGTGGTCCACCAATCTAACTACGTCCAATTCAGAGAGACTCCTGGAAGAATGGATCAACATTCCCAAAGGGGACTCAGGACTACCCAGAAAAGGGCTTGGTTGTTGACCCAAGGATGGGTCCACTGAAGGAGAATATATAGTCCTGAGAATTATTATTGGATCAACTTTCAGCACCACAGGCTGTTGTGCGGAAGAGGAAGCCGGAACCGAACGAGTGGAAAGTGATGGTGGTGCAAAAACTATTGTCGGTGCTGAAGAGGTCCGTTGGCACCGAAACGGTGGTTGGTGCGATGAGGTTTGAATCGGTTCAATGACTGATGGCACGGAAGGAGATCAAGTCACTTTCAGTGCCGAATGCGGAGATACTGTCACTTTCGGTACTTTAGCTTTGCGTTCTGAAGATAGCATTGGAACCTGTGGCTTCTGGGACTTCATGTGCTGAAGTAGAGGTCGGCACACAGTGGCTTCTTTGCTTACCTTCTGGCTTTGGAGATTTTGAAGTCTTAGCCTTAGATAGGGCTTCACTGAAGGAACATTTCAACAAGCCTTCTAAGATAGGTTTATTGTGCCTCTCAGCTGAAGTACAAGCGCTAAACCCTGACAAATCTTACAAGTAATGCCCAAATGAGGGGCGCGCACACAGTACACACAAGAAAGATGCCCATCTGAATTGGGCATCTTTCTGCCACAATCCTGACACTGTTTAAAGCCCAATGTCCCTTTATGTTTTTCTGCCATATCAAAATCAACTCGAACACACTCGCATCATACAAGTAGAAAAGGGAAGGAAAGGAGTTTTTTAACAAATCTACCAACAATGGTATTGTAGAAATACCCAAAGGGTATATAGAGAGAAGGGGAAGAGAATACCAACAATGGTATCTAAAGACTACCCATGGTAAGAAAAGAAGGTGGAAAGGCCTGATACCAACAATGGTAAGAAGAAATACCATTAGGTAAAGGGGGTGAGTAGAAACAGTCGGAAAACAGTCACACACTCACAAGAAGGAGCAAAAAACTAACCAATAAGAAATACAGAAAGCCTTTAGCAAAATCGTTAGAAACGACAATAATGAAGTAGAAAATTTAAAGCACTTAGTGGAGAGTATCAGCGGACATGTCCAAATTTCAGCGTGACAAAAAAGATCTGAGGTAATGGAAGAGGGGGATTGTGGGTAGAGCCTTAGCTCTAGAATTTTTGGCTGGTGTCAGCTGTGTATAATGGCAGAGTCCGTTCCGAAAGTTCATAACCAAACCCATCTGTCACGAATGAATGAAGATTGACAACATCAGATTACCCCTCATCACTGTATTACCTCAGATTGAGTTTGCTGCTGTTATATAATATTACAAGCAAAGGTAACTCAAGATAGCTATGATAGAACAGTGACACTTGAAAGATCAGGAGCTCAAACAGGAAATACGGCTCCCAATAACAATTCCATTAGGTTTTTCCCAAACACATGGATAGGGGAAGGTGGGAGGGAAGCTGAAGAAGAATGAAAATGGACAACACAGATGCATAGTTATGGTGAGTACATAACTAATACCTGATGTTATTTTCATTTGTTCCTCAATGAATGGGACAGAGTCCCCAGCTACAATTTACCTTTGGTGGCACTCATAGAGGGATGCTCGTGAGCACAGCAGAACTGAATGATGCTCTGTTCCTAAAGATGACATCCAATTTGTAATGCGAAATAGAAGTATGAGCATTAGAAGTGGCAGTTGCACAAATGTCATCAATGGAAGCCAAAGCAGCTGATGTAGCCATTGCCTTAGTTGAATAAGCTTTTGATGGTCTTGGAAAAGTTAGGTCTCTCAAGGAATAAACACAGGAAGTACAACTGCTTATCAATTTTACAGTAGTTTTTCAAACTGGTTTTCCTATCTAGTTATTGGAAAAGGAGACAAACTATCAGGTTTTCTAAATTCCTTAGTCCTATGAAGGTAACTGTGAAATTGCCTACGGACGTCTAAGAGATAAAGGGTATATTCTCCTCCACTGTCAACATTTGGAAAGAAAACTGGTAGGCTGATGACTGTTTGATTCAGGAGCCACTTTTGGTAGAAAGGAAAGATTAATGCGTTGGATAACTTCTCTTGTGAAAACGTAATACTGCAGTTTCACAGATAGTGCTTGAAGTTTTGATACTCGTCTTGAAGTGATAGCTACCAAAAATACAGTTTTCCAAGACAGACATTTAAGATATATTTTAGCTGAAGGCTCAAACGTTGTGTGTACCAGTCTGTAATACCAAAGTCAGATCCCAAGGTGGAGTGGGACCTCGAACTGGAGACTGAAGCAAAAATATACCTTTTAGTAAGGTCTTACATAACTTAGTTGAAGCTAAAGGGGAAGCATTGCCTGCAGTGTGGTAGTTGGAGATCACTGCCAGCTGCACCTTAATGGTGGAGAAACTCAGCCCAGCTTGAAAAATGAAGGCAAGGAAATCTAAAACAGCCGGGAGTGGAGCAGTGAAAGGGAAGTCCTTCTGATGAGCCCATAAAGAAAATCTTTTCCATTTGCTCTTATAAATCTTCCTGGTTGAAGGTTTGTGGGATTAAGGATGGCCTGGAATATCTAGCCATCACTGAAATGGGAGAAAACATGCAGTCAATCTGAGGCCTGTAATGCCTGGATGAATTATTCCTGTAGAGTGTGACAGGAAACTTGAGTGGCATTCAGTGTCCAAGGCGGACATACTAGGTGAGATCATAGGAAGAGAAACCATATCTACCAAGGCCAGTAAGGGGTAATGAGGATTACTTTGTTCTTCAAGCGACGCACTTTCTGAAGAAACTTGAGTATTAGAGGCAAGGGAGGGTGAGCATTAAGGAGACCAGAGGGCCAAACCTGGACTACAGCATCTCTCAGGGACTGTCTGAGGGGATGATTAGGGCAAAGAACCTGCTGCATCTGTTGTTGAGAGGAGAGGCAAATAGGTCACAGCATGGTTTATCCCATTTGTGGAAGATCATATTTGCCACTGACTCACATAGACTAATCATGAGGCATCGGGATGGTCCTGCTGAGGTTGTTTGCTATTTATGCTGGATTTTCAAGGTATGTGAGTTGCTACCAGAAAGCGGTTGGAGGAGATCACCCACTGACAAACATTGCTTCCCAGCACAGGGGATAGGATCTGGGTCTCCGCTGTTTGTTGATGTACCAAACTACTGACATGTTGTCTGTCTGAATAGCAATAGTTACTAGTGAAAGAGAACGGCCTTGAACTGTCCATCCCAAATAATGATCCCCATCCCCAAATGGGAGGCATCCATGGTCAACTTGGATTTTAGGGGATGAAAGATGAATGGGTGTCCATGACAAATCTCTGAAGTATATCTACCACAACAGGGATTTTCTGGAAACTTGAGATAATTTTGTTGGATGTCGTAAAGATGGTCAGTGGAAGAAAATCACTGCACTGCCAGGGTCCACTGAAGAATTCTCATAGAGAAACGAGCAGTGTGCATTAAACCTATTGCAACAGCCATCAACCCAAAAGCTTTGAGTACCATTCTTGTGTAAATTCCAGATCCTGATGACTCTCTTGTCCAGCAGCTTTTGAATCTCTAGACCTGATATAACTCCCTCTGAATGGGTGGAACATCAGGGAGACATTTCCTCTTCCTTTGGGGAACTTGTAAGAAGGGAATGAAATATCCTCTGAATATGATCCTTTGCGTCCATAAATCTTTTGCGATGGCTATCCAGGCTTTTGGGTGCAAGGATACCCCCCACCCCCGACTGCCTCCAGAGAAGGCAAGTCTGGTAACCTTTCAGGAGTGCTGAAAGGATCTGTCCAAGAAAGAATCTAGAGACCCTTGATTCTGCAGACCCCCTATGCCGTGAGGGCGGTACCTACCATTGTCATCATTTCCCCCCTGCCTCTAGGGAAAATTTTCTGCATGGCTCTTGGAAAGGCCCTTGAGATTTACAGAACCACATCTTTTTACCACCGCACTGATTCCTGGAAAAGGGTCTCTGCAGGGTAGAAAACCAGATTCCCACAGCAGATAATGTGTTTCCGTCTTTCTCATTGCGGTAAAGTGTCTCTAACTGTTGGCCCAACTAAAGAAGATCCATCAGGGAGCATTGATTACCGACAAGTTAAAGGGCTCCACGAAATTGCACAACCACGTCCACGCACATCTCCTAATGGCTACGCCTGAACTAGCAACCTGGGAAGAACCTTCAGCTGCATGCAAGATTAATCTCATGGATGCGTTAGTAATGGATTGTAGAGTGGCCAGTCAGGAGAAAAAGGACTTCTGTTTCACTGCGGTTATGGAACCAAGGGTAGAGTTAGAGTTCCTTGACTAAATCCCCTCTGTAATCTAGTAAAATGTGCCAAATAACTCAATGACCATAAACCAAAGGTCACTGATGCATACACTCGCTTCCCAAAATTGTCCAACGTCCTACACTCCCTGTTAAGAGGATCAACAGAGGAGCTCTGTTCAGCCAACTCTTTCTTAGTGGCTGCTGCAACAATCATGGTTTCTACAGGAATATCCTTTGTCCAGTGTTTTTTTTTTTTAATTTTTTTTTTTTTAAACACCTCTATTGAATTATCACTTGTGACACAGGCAAACATACATTTATATAAAAGTAATCAAACTGTATTAACAAGTTCACATTTACAAACATTATACCTCACATACATTGTTACATACATCATATAACCTACGCAACATTAATTATTCAGTTCCTGCCCTTTTTTTAAAGCAAGGAACATCTTTATTAAACCATCACTTACAACATAGACAATTGTACATTTATATAAATGAAAACAAACCACATTGATACAATCCTAGTTGCAAGCATTTTACATCACAAACCATACTGACACTTCCAGATGCAAACATTATACATCACTTAAAATCTACCAAATCATTTTCAGTCAAACATTACACAGCTCATTTAAGTCCTGCCTCCTTTTAAACCTCATTCATCCCCTGTATGTATTGTTCCCACAATTCCCATTTTCCTATGTAGTTTGCTCCTACCCTTTTCTAAAGATCTCAATTCCAATCATTTTATCTCTCTTACTATATTCACTACTTCTAGTACAGTTGTTTTAGATTTTGAGTTCCATTTTCTAGTAACTGCTTTTTTGGCAGCCACCATAATTAGACACAGCAAGGGCTTACCATGACTAAGCAATTCCAATTCTGTTACCATAGCTCAGAAAAATCATCTCCCTCATCACACCAATCTGCCCACCCAGCATCTCTCACAGTGCATCCCACAAGGAACACCTAAAGTCCGGCCACCTCACCGCACTCCCAGAAAATATGTTCCCAATTACCTCTTTCTTCCCAATCACACCTCCAGCATTTTCTGTCTACTTGAGGAATAATTCTCTGGAGTGTACTTGGGGTATAAAAACATATATGTAAACATTTCCAAGCAAAAATTCTAAATGCTCTAAATTCTGTTGCATATTTTGGAAACCTACACTTTATCCTACAATTGTTTCTTTGTGAATTGCTTATCCAATCTCTCTTCGCAATACTTTCTAACCTCCTCTGATTGATTCTTATCGTTATCATGCAATACTTTATATTCTGTATTAACTTATTTATTTTAACTTATTTATTTTTTATTGGTAGCTTTTGTTCTAGATTCTACTAAAAACTCTACCAGTGCTGGACTTTCGATTAATACCCCCCTATTTATTTCCCTTTGCTCCAATATCAATCTTTGACAGGGAAGGCAATCTCTAACCTACAGTCCAAACAAATCCTTGGCATCTTCCCATATTGTCATCTTTCCCTCTCTAGTTACTTGCTCGTAATACCTTGGTTCCCTTGCAAGTTTTTTCCAATAAATTCCAGTCCCCTCTTGCCTGTTTTTATATCCCTAACTGCAGTCATTCCTAACAGCAGAATCTCCTTTCTCCACTCCTGTGTTGGTTTAGTTCTTAGAATACTTTCTGCTAATCTACATACAGAATAGTATGTATGATTATTGTTAGTCTCCTTAAAGGCCTGCATCCAAAATGACAGTCTCTCCTTGATTCTTGGGCTTCTCCCTCTTTCATCATCATCCATTTCTATCTTTGAATTATAGTTTTATGCTTGTGTTATGTATAGGAGCCTTAACTGTGTGGCTCTGAAATACCCCTTCAAATCTGGTAATCCCAATCTGCCCTGTTCTACTGGAAGAATTATCTTATCCCACTTGACTCTTGCCGTCTTCCCCTCCCAGATAAAGTCCTTCAGCTCTATTAATTGCTATCCACAACTTCTCCTCTGGCTGATAAAAATATGCCTGACCCGTGTACAAGACTAATGGGACAAAAAACATTTTAACGGCTTCTATCTTACCGTCCATATCCATATAATAAAGCTTCCATTTTCTCAGTTTTAATATCTTTTGTTTAGTCTCTTCCCGCATAACCTTAGCTATCACACCAGTATCAATTTTAATCCATATTCCTAAATACTTCATTTTATCATGTCCCCATAAATATGGATATTGCTGAACCAATTTATATGTGGGTACATAACTTACCGCTACTGCCTTTGTTTTAGCTTCATTAATTTTGTACCGTGAAAAGATCTGAAACTCTCTCACAATGTTCCACAACACTGTAATGTCTCTTTCTGGGTTTGTCAGGTATAAAATTGCATCTGCAAATACAGCCAGCTTTTCATGAGTACCATACCAATTATATCCTTGAATTTCTGAGTCCCTTATTTTCTTTGCCAATGGTTCTAAATATAATGCAAATAACAAAGGGGAAAGAGGACACCACTGCCTGGTTCCACTGCTTAAGCAGAAATTATCATAGAGTACCCCAACCACTTTCATTTTCATCTCCAATCCCTAACGTATCTTCCTAATTAACCTTACAATTTTTTTCAAGAAATGCAAATGATTCAACTCTCCTGCTCATAAAGTCCCAGCTTACTCTGTCAAATGCTTTCTATGCATCAAGACCCACCACCAACAATGGTATTTTCTTACATTCTACTTCCCTCTGGATCATCAATGTTCTGCTAATGTTGTCAAATGTTTGCCTCCCCTCCACAAAACCACACTGATCAATATCTATCAGTTTTGGCATTACTTTTGACATTCTTTTAATCATTACAGACATGAACACTTTAAAATCATGGTTTAGTATTGGAAGGGGCCTGTATGAAGCTGGATCTGATGGATCTTTACCCTCTTTAGGTACTACAGCTACCACAGCTTTCTTCCACAATGCTGGTACTTCTCCTCCTCTTAAAATACTGTTAAGCAATACCTTCCAGATCTTTATCAGTTTTTCCCTCCTAGCTGTCAAACTTCCACAGGAATACAATCTACTTCCTTGGTACTTTCCTGTAGATGAGTTACAGATCACAATTTTTATCTCATCTCCTCCTATCCAACCCTTAGTAACTGAATCACATCTATCTGTAACTTGGCATATTTAATTTTTCCACAAAAATCTCCTAAGCTTGACGACAGCCCTTTCTCCTTTCTGTTGCCTGAATCGTTGTGCTAAAAGTTTTTGTGCTTCAGCGTTGTTATAAAAAACAGTTGCTTAACAGCAATCTTTCTAAACTTGCATATATTATCGAGGTAATCCCTTATTTTCTGCTTAGCATTCTGCAGCTGATCCTCTTCTTGTTCTGTGATATTCCCCCTACTCTGTTATACTTTAACATTTGTCAGTCTCTCTAAATAATTATTGTTGTTTCTTAACAGTAGTTCCCTTTCTTTTATTTCCACCCTATTTTCAAATTCCACCTTAATGTTTTTCCCCACTCCCTAGCTAAATTTCTTTTCTCTAAAATAGCTCCTGACTAATCTTCACTACCCATTCCTTAAATTCCTCTCTTTTCAACAGATAGGTAGGAAAGCGCCAGTTTCTCATTTTTATTTCACTGCCCTGAGTTTTTATTTATTACTGGCGCATAATCTGAAATAGTTATTGGGTGCTTATAAAGACGGTCAATTAAATGCAGATGTTCCTGTGAAATGTAAATTCTGTCCATCTTAGTCCAGTTTTCAGATCTTGGAATAATATGCAAATTCACTCAAAACTCCTATTACTGAATTCATATCTTCCATGCCAAATACTTTTATAAATTTCTTCAAAAATCTACCCTCCCCTTTGTTATACTTTCCCTTCTGGGCCCCACAGACACATATTCACTGCTTCAAATCCAATTCCAATCCCCACCTATAAGTAATATTCCTTGATGAAAACTGATTATTTCTCCTAGAATTTTCTTAAACTCCATTACAGCAGCTTTAGGTGGAAATAAATACATGTCAGTGTAATCCTACTCCCTTGCCAGTAGCCCCTTAGCACTACAAATCTGCCACTATTATATATTTTAATCCTCTTCTATCATTACTGGATCTCCTCTTGTAATTATAAGTACTCCTCTTTTCCTTTGTCCCAGACATTCCATTGAATAACCACCCTGAAACCCTTTCTTTATCAAATTCACATGTTCAGTTCTTACCAAGTGTCTCTCTCCTACAGCACAGCTATTTGCACTCTACATTTTTAAATATAATTCACTATTCTTTTTTTGTATTTATCTGAGAGACCACTGACATTTAAAGACATTAAAGAAAGCATCATTGTATTATAAAGTTATTATTCTCACCTTTTATGTATAATCCATTTTGTTAAATGTCTAGTTCCAGCTTTTATGTTACATGCATACACTGTTTGGCAGATTGTTCTTTTATATAGTTGTTTATTGACATATCCATTTGAGCCTATATAATCTTACAAAACCTTTCACTTTATTGAAAGCCCTCAAAAAAACACCAATTGCCCCCCCCCAAAACCTACTAATTTAATATTAACATACAAAACTATGTACATCTTCAAATACTGAAGTTTTACATCCTAACAGGAACAAATGTCCCAATCTGACAGCCACACTCCTAGACTTGAGTTAACCTAAAAGAAAGCTTATCCATGCTAAGATGCATGGTGCAGCATGTGCTTAGCTTATCCATGCTAAGATGCATGCTGCAGCATGTGCTTCTACTAAATGCTAACTGTTTTTGTCTGATCTTTACAGCTCTCCCAGCTGGGAAAACCCCCAAATGATTTCAAAAAACATTATCTACTAAATTGTTTCCTCGTTTTGCCCCAGCTAATCACTGTCCACTAGACTGTAACCAATTTCTCTTTATCATGTTGTCTCCATGGAGACATGAGAACCAGAGAGTCAATTTCTCTTTTATCAGATTGTTTCCATGGGCATAGTAGGGCCAGATACAAAACTGCTACTAAGCATACATTACTCTGCTAGAAAAAATCATCATCATATTCAATATTTGTTTTCATTTACTTGTTTTGTCTTAAAATTTGTTAACAATCTAAGGTCCTTAATCCAGTCAATCCCCCATGAAAGAATGAGAAAAAGCACATTAAGTTTTCTTTTGTCATTTTGTCTTTTAAGCAGGCTTTTTTTTTTTTTTTTTTTTTTTACATTGCAGTACCTGCATTTCTTAAAAATGAACAAGAAGAAAGACATAAGGGAGAAAAAAAAAGGAAAAAGAAAGGAAAGCAGTGCCTATTTACAATCCCCATTCAACTTAAATGAGAAAACTTTATAGCATGCAAAGAAAACCGTACACCACATAAATAGTACAATTAAGAAAAAAATGTTTTTTTTTTTTACTTGGTTAACTTTCTTTCTGCTCTTCCCTTCCCCAAAGCATTTTTCTGAACATTAATGACATGAAGTAGGCCATATACGCGTCCTCCCACAAGTCTAACAAATTCTGAAGTCCAATATTTCAAGATTTTCTTGTTTCTGTCATATTTCACAAATATAATTACTGCATTGTAATCCCACATTTAGTTGCTGGTTTTGTTAGAGTGGCTGCAGTGGTGTAGGCGGTTAGTGCTGTCGCCTCACAGCAAGAGGTTCCCTGGATCGATTCTCGGCTTGGGCACCTTCTGTGCAGAGGCTGCATGCCCTGTGTGTGGTCGCGAGTTTTCTCTGGGTGCTCCAGTTTCCTCCCACATTTCAAAAACATATAGTAGGTGGACTGGACACTTGAAATTGGTTGTAGGTGCGAGTGTGTGCGCGACCGAGTGGTATGGATGAGCTACTGTAGCAGCGCTAGCCACCCGGTGTAAACCTTGGCTTGAGATGATTGCCACTGTTGAAGTGACAACCCGACCTCATGTGCAAAATGGGAAAAAGGGGCTGAGGATGATGGATGAAGTTACTGATTTTATTGCTGTTAACCTCCATCTCCCAAATCCTGTCTCTGCTTCATTTCCAATGTATTCTCAATCTGTCAGCTCTCGTGTTCCCTTCCTTCTCTCCAACATTTTCCATTGAAACAGTGGAAAAGGTTTCCCCAAGTACAGTTTTTCTGTAGCCTTTATTACCAGAAAAACAAGAAGCAGAATCTCCTTCTGTTTCACAGCTCACTTTTTGCTGAACAACCTTTTGTATTTCCTCCTTACCATGTACATCATAAAAAAAATATTTTTCCTTCCAGGGAAGAACAGTTTGAAGACAGATGGGTACAGCACTGTGAATCTTACACCTGTGTCTCAACATTCCCTGAATAGTGGAATGAATTTACTCCTCTTCTGCCTGGTATACAATGAGTAATCATGCTCCACAACACTCTGCTGACCCCACTTTTAGTATTTTGTCCTTCTGCAACAATTTTTTTCAGAATTAACTCCTCCTGCTTGAAGGATTGCATTTTTACTATTCAAGGTCTAGGCTGCTTTCTCATAGCCAAGTTTGGAGCAGAAACACAATGTGCCCTTTCAACTAAACTCCTGCTGTGGAATATCAGTCAAGTTACTTATTTGTGCTTTCATAAAATTAATGCAGTCTGTTCCCTCCAGCTTCTCTGGTACAGCTGAAAATCTCAGGTTTTCCCCAAGTGCTCTGTCCTCTAATTATATTATTTTTTGAAGCATCTCTTCCTGAGCGGTCTCATATTCAGCCAGCCTTTTCTTCATTTCAGCCTCTGATTTTTCCAGCTTTATCACTTCATCTGAATATCTGTTTAAAGTTTCTTCCATCCATTTTTCCAGCTTTTTGTTGTTTGTGTTGATATACTCCATCAGTGTTTGGTTTCGTTTAACCAAGTCTGCTTGCAGTCGTCTTCTATCTTCCTGTAGGTTACTGGAAGTCATGTCTGGAGGTTGCATTGCTTTTTGCTTAGCTGCAGAACCTTCCCCAGTCTGGGTTTCTTTTTCACTTTTTGTAGACAATTTTTTTTTCCAGGTGCTCTGTATTCCTTTCTTCATGGCATCCAGGCAGCACGCTTACTAACTAGTTACTGAAATTTACACAAAAATAAACACAAAAGTCTACTGGTCTTCTCTGTTGAATTTGTGTTCACACTGGGAGAGGTAAAGTCACGCTGTTACTCAATGTGCAGCCATCTTGGAGGTCCACCATTTATCTAGTGTTGTCTGTCAGAAGAAGCACTCAAAATCTTGTCTTGACATTTGTGGATCGGTTCTACAGAGTTCAGTTCCTTCCTTGCTCTGTGGGACACAGTCTATTAGCTCATTCGCAGGCAGGGTAACCCATGACATGTAGGGTCCAGACCCAAAGGCTTCCAAGAACATGGATTCCTCCTGGGAAGGGGTTTGGGAAGACCAACAAGCTTTCTTATGAAGAATCTCTAAGATGTCTCCAAGCAAGACATCACCAGGTGGAGATCTAGGGGACCCTTCCCCTTTATCAAAATCGGGGTCTTCTGTGAAGAATTCCTGTGGGCAATCCAAGTGCCTCCTCTTGCACATCCTCTTCTGAGGAACCTCTTCAGTGGGATGTTCCAGGAAGGTGTTGGAAGAGAAAGTAAGTTCCTGGTGGGAACTGCTTGGAATCTCATCTGAGCTGGCTGTCCCTGAGGTGTACGATGAGAAGACTCAGACAGGCTCCAAAGAGGGAATGGGGCATGGATCCAAAGAAAGGAGAGTCAAAACCACTCTGAGATGTGAGAATACCATATCCACCACCTTGAATGCAAAGGGGGCAAGAGAAGCCAAGGATAATCCCACCAGAGCCGAGGCTCTTGGAGTAGACAATTCCCATGCCTCACTAACCCGCTGCTCCAAGGGAGGAGTCGGAGCAGAGCTACACAATGATAAAGCGCAGAGAGGAAGTGACAGCTCCAAAAACTTCAAAGTCAACCCCCCCGGACTCCAACAATGTTGGAGTCAATCTGATCAGAGAAGTCACCAGAGCAGAAGATGAAATAACCTTCGGATCTGATGGTTCGACTCTCAGGGCTCTCTGATCCAATGACTCCAAAACAGCTGGGCAGATTGGAGAAGGAGCAAGTACAGGCTGGAATAAAGGTTACAGGTTTATGGACCCCCTCTTTGATCTATGTTTTGAGGAATCTTCTCACTATCCTATCCACCTCCAACTTGGAAAGACTTAGAGATGACCTAATGGAATAGGATGTGGAAGGTGGCCTTGACAACTTTTTGGAAGTCTCTTGTAAAAAAGAAGACCATAATCTCAGGGATACCAGCTCCAGAGAAAACCTTGGAGCACAGGGTGGAAAAGATGCGACTCCAGTTGGGGTCAGATCAGATCTGATCTGTGGTCTTGAAGAAGGTGTGGATTGAAGAGACTGAGCAGGTGAGAATTTATGGTACTCCCTGGGCTCCTTCGATTGTAGAGATGGGGTTTGAGCCCCTGAAGAAGTGCCAGAAGCTGAGGCATGAAGTAGGCCTTTTAAAATTAACCTATTCCTCCTGTCATTTATCGTTCTAGTGTTAAAGCCTGGACAAACAAAGCAAGAGGTGTCCAGATGTGCTGGGCCCAAACAATAAACACACTCCCTGTGGGCATCAGAATTGGGGATCTTATACCAAAAGGAAGTGGACTTCTTAAAATCAGTCGTACTATCAGCCATATTGAAAAAAAAAAAAGCCAAATAAGTTTTTGTTTTGCTACAAAAAGCAGGAAAAAGATAATCGCTAACTACCAACAAAGGTATTAAAAGAAATTACCTACAGATATAAAGAGAAAAACAGACTACCAACAATGGTAGTACAGGAATACCAAAAAAAAACTTGGTAAGGAAAGCTTGTTAAGGGAGATAGTCTTGGTATACTAAGGAAAAAAGAATTACATAGAAAAGTATATAGGAGAATATACTGGAGAAAAATAATAAGCTATTCACTTACTATAACCCACAAGGAGCTTGAGCAATCGCAATCCCAACCAATCTTGAAGAGTGACAAACAAGATCAGAGGTAATACAGTAATCAGGGACACTGTGGTTAAGGGAAGAGCTCAACAGTCAGATCCTAGAATCTAAATAAAGTGGCCCAGTCGGATCAGAGGATGGATCTGAACCTACTCCTTGAGGAACAATTGAAAATGACATCAGATCTAACTATATACACACCTTTTTTTTTTTTTTAATTTCCCACATCTTCCACTTACCTGCAGACCCATGGTAGCTTGTTAATGGTTATGTTTTTTGACAGTCTCTCTCCTCTCTCTCTCTCTCTCTCTGTGCAAACTCCCTTAAGAGAGAAGGTGAGGAAAAAAGTAGTTGACGAAGACATATGCTATAACCTAAAAACCTTTTTTTTTTCCCCATACACCAAATATACCTAACTCTCAATGCAAGGCAAAGTAATTAGGTCTCTCTGAGAAGTAAAAGTGACTAGTTTCTGGTATTTTGATTCAGGACTTCTTCAAATCAACTCATTTTAGGTATCAGTTTTCTGCCAAGCTACTTAACTTCGCAGCCAACCTTTTTCAGCCACAACGCATAGTGTAAGGATAAATGTAAATATTTATAGCAGTCAATCCACCAGCAAATTTGTGAATGTTTGGTTATGTGAGGATGGAGAATTTGAAGTGCAGTGACAAAAGCGAAGATGTTAACAGAACATTAAAATTCCAAATAAAAACAATAAATGAGGTTCAGAACAGAACTACAAACCTCTGAGGTAAAAAAAAACCTTAACCAGTGCACTGCTATACCACAGAACAGTACTACACAGCAGGTAAAAAAATACGGATGATGGGTACTGTAAGGAAACATTTCCTTAGAACATGTAAAGGACAAGGCAGGGCAGCATCTTCTATTGCATGGCATGAGCTTGCACAATTAAAACGTGGGTCAGTACAATGTCATAATGTAGGAGGATACGGATGAAAGGTACTACACAGAGAAGCCATATAATGGCAGTATCACTTGAATCAAGTTGTCTTCTCTCTGGATATGGAGAATTTGCATATTAAAAAAAGCACAAAAGAAATAAATGAAGCTGATGAGTAAACCCCTGACACCCACTCTTAACAGCAGACAACTTTCAAACAGAACTGCTTGCTATACACATCAGACACTCAGGGAGATTCTGATGTTGGATTTCAGAATTTAAATACCTGCGAAAATGATTTAGCACACATTGACATGTAAAATTAATTAGTAGTAAAATATGTATGTACTTTATCCAGAATTTCGAAGGCTGTAAGTTTACATTTATGGAGACGTATTATGTAGGTTTACAACTTAATTTTCTACTAGAAAGTGCCTCTTAGCTTTGCAGTTAAAAGAACCAGTACCACAAATCATGCATTAAAACACCAGTATCAATCTATTTACTTATTTACAAACACATTAATATAAAATAAAATGACAGCATTGCTCCAAGGAATTTTTTTCACCCAGGATTCAGATCAAATGATAAAATACAATGCACACAGTGAACAAGCAGCACTGATGATCACTATAATTACTTGTTACTTGGGTGACACGAACATTTGTATTAATGCTCTATTATTTTCAGGTCTTTTTTTACTCTCCAAGATAATGCAGCTAAACATGTCATGTGGGAAACGGATTAGCAGCAAGGCCTTGAAGCATGTCATCTCGGTAAGCTGCAAGGCCTGCATTAGCCTAATGTTAAAACCTGAGAACTGGAAGAAGTACACTTGTCAAACTTATCCACAGAACATCCACATGACACATCTGTTCTTTGTAACTGTACTTACTGTGATGAAAGAGGGTACTGCCAAGCACAGCTAGCTACAATTTTGTAAATAATTATATGTCATTTGTGAATATCAAACTGATTTATACAAGATTCTGGTGTTACCAATGTATTAGAACTGTATGTCATGTGTATATCAAACTGATTTGTACAGAAGTTTGTGTTGAAAAGGTATTCGTAAAGTGCTTGTGTTTGAAATGTATTCACAGTGTGCCCTACTGGAGAGAACATAAATGTACATGCACTATTCTAACTGTTGAAATGTACATATGTTTTAACAGAGACAACTGGAAATCAGGAGGTTAACCTCAGTCCAGCAAACTTTAAACTATATCTGAAATTAAATCACTTTATAGGCTAGGCCATAAAGATGCTACTTCACAGGTTTCAATGCAGCCAGAGACAAAGTCTGTACTAGGAGACTTTCTGCATTGTTTTTGGGGTGAACTAATTACTTCTCTGGAAGTGTGGAGGTATGCAATTGTTTTATGACTTCCAGCACCTGCCACTGATCTGAGCAAAAGCTCTTGTCTGTGTATTTTTACAGGTAGAGGCTACATCCTGCCAGCTTCCAGCAATGGGGTTTTGAATTGGAAATTGAAGTCAGATGACCAAAAGTGATGTCATTCTGCAAGTCATCTCAGAAGTAATATTTTAGATATTATTTTTAGAAGTCTCTTAGTGAGGCAGAGCATTATGTATTCTATCTTGGACCTGACAACAAGGACCATTAACTACATCATCTGCCTTGCTCTGTTAAGTAAGTAGGGAATAGGGATTCTCTTAGATTCAGTCAGGAATATAGTGAAACCTAGATTAATATTGTTCTTCTTTATTTGTATGAGCCTGTCCTTCAATGTTGTTATTTTAAATACTTCCTGTGATTTGAACTCTGATGTCACTGTGAATATATACTTAGTATTTTCTTGTTCTTTATTATTTATTATTAAATATATTTAAGCCTTTCATTGTGGCTGATCTTTGTAGAGATATTTAAGTTTTGAGAGTACTTGCATATTTATTTGGTGACACTGTGTGGGCCACTCCTAATAGCCTTACTCTTGGTCAAACTACCATTTGCTATTAGTAATAATATTACACAGTAAAATTGGACACCCTTTGTCAAGGGCCTTAACGTAGCTGGCGAAGGCTTTGGTGGCAGTGATAACTACCTTATAGTCTGGGCAAAAGGGGACATAGCTAGCAAACCTGTGCTAGCATTTCCCAGGTGTATGTGTGCGTCTGCACGTGCAAATCAAATCTCAAAGAGTGTGTGTGTGTCATCTACTTGGGCAGGGACACGAAGCACTGGTTGTACAGAGAGAGTGTTGGGAGGACTTGGCTTGGAACCCTGGCTGAGGACTCAACTCTATAGATGTGCCAGTGGGGAGTCTTACTGGGGATCTGGAGAAGGAGAGAGGAACCAGCCCTGGACTGACTGTGTTCCCTGTGTGCTCTTAAGAGAAATAGGGCTTGATTGTGCTTGTTGCAGACAGCTGCACCTAGAGATACTGTGTGTATACCGGTTATCCTCCCAGTGAACGTCCCCCACTGGTGCCAGTGGTGAGGATTGAGGCACCTTGATTACTGGCCCAGAGTTGGAGGATCATCTCATATTGGTTGGCAGTTGTGGGATATCCACATCACATACTGGTTGGTAGTGGTAGGATATCCACGTCACACTTACAATGAAGTCCATCTGGGAAAAAAGCATAATATGACCTACAACCTGCAGTATCAAAACATTTGTATCACTTAACTGAACATGTTTAGTCATAAACAGTTTAGGGAAATAATTTGGGGGTTCTCATTCATAGAGCTACTGACCTCAGATAATTAAACAGAGGATCTAAGAACTTTTGTCAGTGCATGAAAAGCTCAATAACTGGACTTGAAGCTTTCACTCACACTATGTGTAGGGGTCTGTGTAGGTTAAGCAATCAAAAGAGCTAAATATAATCTGCTTCTGCATTTTGATATACATTCATAAAGCCTCTTTCATTAGATCAAGACAATTTTTTAAAAGGTGAGACAGGATGCCACCTCATGTATCTGAGGTGCAAGGAAATGCTGCATTGTCTAGTAACAATTCTTGAACTTCTACAAACTTACTCATTAGTCATCCTACTAATCTACTGACCACATGAAATGAATGCAAATCTTAAGTTTAGTTTTAAGGCCATTAAATTCATGTGGGAAAGCGTTTTTCATTCAGCCTTAAGAACCTTTAGTTTGCTAAACAGAGCAGTAGTCACTGCCTCTTAATGCTCACTAACAGCAGCAGTACATTGCATAGAATGTAGACTGAGATGACAGAAAGGTACTTTGATGCTATGGCTCTCTGGTAACAAGGAGAGAGGCAAACAGTCAGGAGTACCAAAATCTTTGTTTTGAGTATTTCATAGGAAGTTCAAGGCTAATATAAGCCTTGCAAACATTATGCCTTGCTAGTTCTCATCCTAGACTCTACCTCCCCTCTCAAGGAGGGCTACGTCAGTCAAGCCCAAGGTGAGTTGATGAATGTTGATCTAAATATCCACAGGTCCAGAGTGAAGGAAGATACTGCATCACAGAGCTTTATCTGTAAGGAGAGTTAGTTCTAGAGGTAAGGGAGATACTGATGAATCTCTTTCTAACTTGATTTACCTATCTGTTGAAGCAGGTTTAGACCCCTTGTTCAGGTATTTCTGGGAAAGTTTAATTAGTGAAAGTACAAGAGATCTTGGGCTACTGTGTCGCAGACTGCTCAGAAGGCACAGCATAAAAGTCTCCTCTGAGAAGCCTATGAGGTGGTGTGTGCTTCTAGTATTCCCTGGTAGCCTAGGGAGTTTAAGCCTGTAGGTGGTCTTTACAATTGTTTGATATGCCTGGTAAGGTACATCCAAAAGTGGGCACTATATTCTACAACTGATCTGATCAGTGTTGAATATAAAGGGACACAAACTTAAGGTCTGGATGGTATTCTCTTGCCAATCAGCTGTGCCAGGCAAAGGATTTCCTGACAACCATTGCTACATGGTGATCAAAGAAAAGGGAATTAATGTAGGTTCCCAGATCTCTAGCATTTTAATTCTGAAGTGTGTATGGGGGGGGGGGGGGGTGTTTGTCTGTTGAATGAGACACTGTCACATTTTTCTGCATTTAACTTAAGTCCATTTTCAGTACACCAGTGTTGGGCCCTGCAGCAGGACTCCTGTGGCAGCTGAGGATTTCAAAATAACTCCTAGGTTGCAGTTATCAGCACACATTGTTAGACATAGGGCTTGGGTTTCAGTCTGGAGGCCACAAAAGCAAATACAGAACAAAGGTGCTCCAACAACGAAACCCATGGGATACCACTGGACACAGTCCTGTTATCTGATGTTGCCCCTGTTACCAACACCATCTAGGTTCTTTTAGCCAATTTGGCATCCAAGTTAGGATGCCATTTAGAAGAGGTGCTATACCTTGTTCAGTGTTGATTTAATATTTTTTAATATAACCAAAGAAGGATTTTAATTGCCTTTGGCTTCACAAACCAACCTGGGTTCCTGGGAAGATTTAGTAATCCATCAATCTCTTTAGGTCATCTTCGTCAAATTCTTAATATTTTCCTTGACTCTGAGGTCTTTAAAATCTGTTGTACGAACTTATTTTTTCCTTCTGTTGTAGATTTTGTCAATGGTTCACTAGGGTGGTTTGCTTTTAAATTACCGACTCTTTTAGGATCATATACATTTATGTGGGTAAAAAATTCCTTTGCAAATTCATCTACTGAGGAAATGTCAGGGATGGTTATGCTCTATGTGAATTCTGAGACTTCACCGCTGAATTTGAGAAAATTTATGGCCGGCCCTGTAGTACTTAAATTCCAATATATATGTTTCACAGGAATTAGATAGTTTAAGGGGGAAGTTATTAGATTATGGGTTGACTTAATCAGACAGAGAGAATTACTAGTGGAGTTGTGCATGATAACCCTACATTTCTGGTACCAGGTAAATATTCACACACACACACACACACACACACACACACACACACACACACACACACACACACACACACTACTGCCAAGATGACTTGCAGCATGACCTCGTCTGGTCACCTGGCTCTAGGTTCTTACAGTGTCCCCCTTTGAAGCTGAGACAGGAATTTCGCACAGATGACTACAATACACATCTAAATGTTTATGGCAGTGACAGGGGCTTCCCCACTTTTTACCGAGTTAATGGACAAAAGCTTCTTCCAGACCCACTGTCTCCAGTCCTAGTCAGCAATGTGGGGTACCATTTTAATGATTTAACAGCTCATTTCCATTTCCATTACTTTTCTTAAAGTAAGCTAACTGGTTAACCTCTGCTGTCCCAGTATCCTCTATTAAAACATATTTATTTATTATTATATTTATTTATTTATTACAGTTGGTGACCGGGGAGGTCCACTGGGCCCGAGAGCCCGTTTTCAGTTGAGATCCGGGGAGAAAAGTTCCACAGTACAATGTTACATCCCAATGAAAATACAAATAAAAATACAAAAATACAAAAACTTAAAATAAAGAGAAAAAAACTTTTTTTTTAATAGTCAAAATAGGTGGAAATTCCACAGACATCAAAGTCAAGTTTCAATTTAATTCAGGTACAATAATGCATTTACATTT
Organism: Protopterus annectens; assembly: GCF_019279795.1. NCBI lineage: Eukaryota > Metazoa > Chordata > Ceratodontiformes > Protopteridae > Protopterus > Protopterus annectens. The sequence goes on from NC_056739.1 coordinate 548,769,733, forward strand.
TTCATTCCAGCAGGGTGCACTATTGATACATTTTAACACAAGCAAACCACACAAATACATTTTCAACACAAGCATCTGTACAAACCAGTTTGATATACAAATGACATACAATTATTTACAAAATTCCAGCTAGCCGTGCTGGCACAAGTCCTACATCCACTGTCCTACTTCTCCTGGCATGGCTGTCAGCACCTCCTATCGTCACACAATGAACTACAAAATAATTACCATGTGGAAAATCTTACCTGACAAAGAAGCAACAAAGCAAACAATAATTTCAATTATTCTGAGACAGAATACAATGGAACAAAATTCACTCCTGACAATATCTGAAGACTTTTTCACTGTGTCATGACACAGAAATTTCTTGCTAACACTTTTAAACACACACAATCTTTTAGTCAATTTTATTTGTGTAAACAATTCCTGAAAAGGCCCTTGAACTGCCTATGCCACAGAATAGACTTAGGTCAAACCTGCATGATGGAACAGTCATGTCAATAAATTATACAACCAAAAAAGAACAAACATTATGATTAACTGTAAACATTCTAGTTTCCCCCTCTTTAGAAATACAGAGAAACAGAGTAGCAAACATCCAAAGAGCATCTTATGGTAATGAGCTTTATAGAATGCCACAAACACCAAAAGAAATGATAACTTTCATAACATCCAAGTGAATGTAAAACAGTTACAGTCATTCTCCTGCATAAGGAAGGATCTTCCACAGATAAGCAATTACAGACCCATAAGTCTGACCAGCCTCATATGCAAAGCCATGGAAAGACTTATCATAGAATTACTTAAGTAGGACATGGGTCCAATGTTTGGTGGTTCCCTATCTCCATATGGATTTTTCAAGGGCAGGTCATGCTTACTCAACCCAAAGGACTTTTTTGAAAAGATCACCAAAACAATGAATGAGAGCAAAAAGGTGCGCACTGCACATTTCAATTTGGCCAAAGCTTCTGCCACGATTCCCCACTCAGGCATAGTAGAAACGCTACATAAATTGGGAATAAACCCCGATGTCACCCCCTGCATTGTCAACTGGCTCACATATAGAATGCAGATAATCAAAATAGGGGAGCCTATCTCCACAAAGAAACAAGTCACCAGTGGCAGCCCAAAGGGTTCTGTGCTGTTTGGCATCTGCATTTTTGAAATAAAAGCAAATTCCAAAAGGGCACTGGCTGACTAAGTTGGCAGTTGACTGCAAGCTAGGAGCAGTTATTGAATCCCCAAATGACTTAGCCATCCTGCAGGAAGGTTGGTCTCAAATGAGTGATGCCAAAATCATGGACTAAAACCTAAATGCCAAAAAACTGCATTGCTGTACCCTTTGAAAAAAAGTCATCCAACCCAGGAAACTACCCCCTAGGAAAGTATCACCCAAGAGTTGATCCAGTTGTTTGGGATTTGAGAACTTAAGGCGACAATGACCTCATTTTTGCGAAACATGTGTCTACTGTTGTAAGAAAATCCTTCTATATTGCACAGTTTATAAACAAAGGGATTGTGCCTAGATCTAGGGATGTCACTGTCCCCCTTTACTCAGCCCTCATTAGGCCAATCATTGAAAGTAATGCTCCCCTTTGCCATGAATCTAGAGAGACCCATACAACTGGAACACCCACAGAGATACTTTTCTAAAAGGATACAAGGGCTAAACAACATCCTACATGGATTTACTCAAAACCATCACTATACTCTGTATTCTACAGGCTGCTAAGAGGTGACTTGTATCTGGCATCCAAAGCATCCTTTGACCAATTACTGATGGACTTATTGCACAGCAGCAAATCACATGGCATCAGAAGTATTTAAACCTATTCTGCAACACCTTCAGAATGGTTCGGAGGGACGGGTATATCACGCAAAGGGTAACGTTGCTTTGGAACACACTCCCCTTCCACATACAACAAAGTTCATCCCTGTCCATATTCAAGAGCAACTTAGATCTATGGATGGAAAGCAGAACATTTACCAAAGGACTGTCCCCTGTACTACTAATGGATGGAGGTAGCTTCTAAATGCTTTATCCCATGTACAGGTCCCCTCAAATTATCTATATTATTTCAGTTATTCTCATTAGGTTTAATGCAGAATTATCAACCATGGGATGCATAAGCCCAACCTATAACCAAAAGGGGTCAGGTTCTTTCAAGCACAAGAATAGGCACTGGTTAGGCTTAAAATGGCCTAGAAGGACAGCTAGCCTAGTACTTACCTATGAACCTATAAATCCTTCTCCTGTTTTGCTAGGAAACAAAGAAGCAATAACTGCAGTGCACTGAAGTGATCCACAATAACCAAACCCACTCTGACCCAAAGAACACAAAGAATATGCTGGCAAACAAATCTTGTTTGAGTTTTACCTGCCCACCTATACTGTCTCCTGCTACTATCAGCACTATGCCCCCCCCCCCACAAAAAAAAAATCATTGTCAACCAAGTCCTAGAATCCCTTTCCAAAGCTAAATACATCTATGGGACCTGACAACATACCTTATCAACTAGCAAATATGAATTATTGGCTAGTTGATAAGGTATGTTGTCAACTAGCAAATATGAATTATTGGCAACTCTTAATCTTACCAACTTTAGCTTAGGCGCTGGCTCTGGAAAACTATGACAATGACGTCTACACAAGGCACTTCCTGTGACTGTGGTAATTATAGGCTCATCGGTCTCGAGTAGTATATGCAAAGACAAGAAATTACTTGTGTCCCGCCTCATAACTGCACTGAACAATGAGTTTGGGAATGTGCATTATGAAGCCAATGTGGCCAAAGCTTGGCCCACCGATAGGACTCGCAAGGTCAAAATAGGAGCTACCACCTCCAACAGCAGACCTGTCACCAGTGGTGTTCCCCAGGGATCTGTCCTGGGACCTCTACTGTTTGGCATCTATTTCTTAGAGGTCCAGGCAAAGACAAAGGGCCTGTGGCTGACCAAGTTTGCAGATGACTAAGTTGGGTGCCGTCACTGACTCCCCAAATGATGTTAACATACTGCAAGAGGGTCTCACAGCAACAAATGATTGGTGCCAAAGTCATGGCCTTAAGTTAAATACAAAAAAATTTATTATCATACCCTTCAACAAAAACACAGCCCCTACTGATTACCACATCATCACAACCTGTGATGACAGACCTGGGTACTCAGGTTGACAACCATCTCATATCTGACCATCACATGGCGGCAGTGGTGAAAAAAAAACTTTTATTTGGTTGATCTCATAAGTAAAGGGACTGCATCCAGAAAAAAGGAGGTTATTACCTCTCTGTACTCCTCATTAGGCCTATAATTGAGTATAACGCAAACACCTGCACCAACTGGAAAGCCACAGAAATACCTCACAAAGAGAATCCATGGCTTCCAGCACCTTTCCTATGCGGACAGGATCAAATCACTATCACTCTACTCTGTATCGTACAGACTGCTCAGAGGTGATCTGTGTCTCGCCTACAAGACAATATCATACCCTGCCCTACTAGAGATGCTCCATATCCGTAATTCTAACTCCTCGCGCATTACCTGCGCGAAAGCCTAAATCTAATATGAGACATTAACAAAACCTGCTGGAGAGATAGGTTTGTCTCCCAGAAGCTGCCCTGTCTCTGGAACAGACTTCTCATACATGTCAAACAGAGTACCTCGCTGACCCTCTTCAAGCACAACCTTGATGAGTGAATGGGAAACCACAAATTTGTCCAAGGGGTTCCACATTTGTTCCTTGCAACAGGTGCTGACTGAGGTTTCTTTTTTGAGGATAAACTCTCGGTTAGGCTTGTAAGGGCCCCAGGGCCATTAGTCTAGTAACCTCCTATGATCCTGTGACATACCGCTTACTGGTACAGGCAAATTAGGAAGACTTAACGTAAACCACTCTCTTCTTGTTTGACTTGAGATAACCTGTAAAGGTTATAGGTTTTGTCTCAGGATGTTAAGCTAAAACTAGCAATATCCCACAAAGCTGTACCTCTTTAGGATCTATTTTGCCGACATCCAGGTCACTGGTCATGATTGTGGCTGTTAAGTTTGCTGCTAACTGCAAATGCAAATTGGATAGTATTGAATCCCCACTGATACCAAATTCCTCCAGCAGGGGCTGGACTACGTCCATACTTGGTCCTTCACAAAATGTTTCAAACCAAATGCTAAAAAGTGCAATGTTATACTGTTTGGCGACCCATTCCAACATCCTATCAAACAATACTTCTTTGTAAACTGATATTGCTGCAAGAGACCTTGGCATATTTGTGGATAATTCACTGTAATTTCACCATCAATTCTCTGCCATAGTTGACAAACCTTATCTGGCCTAACTGATAGCAAAGGAATTTCCTCCCTATCTAAAAATACCTTTCTACTAGGATCCTCCTTTACAAGGCTCGCTACTGCATAGAATTTTTCCTTCGGAGTGTACCAAATGAAAAACATTACCAAGCAAGAAATGCCATAGAGATTTCTAAGAAAATCAAAGGTTTTAAAATCTTCAGATAACGTGACAGATTAGTCTTACTGTCCTTGTATTCTGTGACCTTCTGTCTCTATCATGGGAAGCTATGTCAGGCTTTCTGAAGAAGCAGCTCTACTTAACCTCCTAAATCTTAAACACTAGTGGCATCAACATCTAAGTGAAAGATTTTAAACTAAACTAACAAATTAAACTCGCTGGAGAGGAAAATTCATAACCCAACACCTTCTTGTTATACGTAACAAGCACCCCCTACATATCAAGCATAGCAATACTCTAGCCAACTTCAAAAGTAAACACAGATGAAAGGGTGGGTAATTAGAAATTCATGCAATTGATAGGTAGTTTTTCATAAGAATGTTTTAAGGGCTAACATTTTTATGTTTCTGACTGTTTGTCTGTTAACTTCCTATGTTACTACCTCAAGACTACTGACAGCCTGCTTCTAACACATACCAGTTCCACTTATCTAAACTGGAGGCTAGTTGTACTGCTCCACCAATGGTCTACAAACAGCACTATAAAAACACTATTAGCAGAGCACCACAACATCACTACCATATGATGAGATGGTATAAAAAATCCTTGCTTAAGGGTGGCTTCTCAATATTCTCCTAGCTTAATTCAGCCATCTAGGCAAAATATTAACACCACATCTACACCCACACCCACTCCTACTCAGTCACCTTCAAAGACTGTAGCACATACAGAAAACGTTTTGCTCATTCTCGACTCCCATGTAAGGCACAGAGAAAGCAATAACTCTCACCCTGCTGGTAAAGGATGGGGTGACCGCTGCTTTTCTAGTGCAGAGGGTGAGGATGCTGCTAGAGCCATTAGGTTCCTGCACCATCCCAGACAATTATGACCTTGTAGTTGCCCATGTGGGGTGAATGATACAAATGTCACCCAGTGGAAAGAAGTGGAGAGAAATTCTTCTATGTCTTTAAAGAGGTCAAGGTCTTGGCATTAAGTAGCATTCTATATTCAGCAAGAATTCTTCTTCTTATTATTATTTGGTTATTCTCAATAGGGGTAATACACAGTTATCAACCATATGATGAGTAAGGCCATTCTAAAACTAAATGGGATAGGTTAATTCAAGCACAAAAAGACAAACTGGCTAGGCTTAAAATGTCCCACAAGGTCAGCTAGCCTAGTACTTATCAATAATGTCTAAATTCAAGGATAAAATAATATAGCAATAACCCACGCCGGGGTGTGGGTAATGCTGGATTTTTCCACGGCAAACAAAGCCAACCGTGGGTAAATCCAGCATTACCCACACCCAGAAGTGGGTTATTGCTATTATACAATGACATTTAAGAAAAAAAATAATTACTTTTCTTAAATAATGGCATCGTATAATGCCTCCTTGCTGCCCTTCTGCAGCTGTCTGGTATGCTGCGGCAGTTCTGATGTACTGCGCATGTGTATGCCTACGAAGTACATCAGAGCTGTGGGCAAAAGCAATGGAGAAAGCAAGATCTCCGTTGCTTTTTACAAACTGTCTTGCTATGTTAAATGGGTTTAACATAGCGAGACAGCTTTAAAAAAAGCAACTGTCTCCGTTGCTTTTTTTAAAGCTGTCTCGCTATGTTCAACCCATTTAACATAGCGAGACAGTTTTGAAAAAAGCAACGGAGAAAGCAAGATCTCCGTTGCTTTTTACAAACTGTCTCGCTATGTTAAACTCCTTTAACATAGCGAGACAGTGTGAAGCAACACAGATCTTGCGTTCTCCGTTGCTGTAAAAAAATAGTTAAAGTAATGGAAAAAGTCAGGGCGACCGGAACTTTTTCCGTTACTATAACTCTGACTTATAATGTGCACGCTGACCAATCAGCGTGCACTTTCTTGAATATTAATAGCGGGTAGTTGTATAATTGGTTTTAATACATGACTATAAAATACTGAACTGATACTTAATTTTTAAGAAAATCCACTCAGCATCTGCATGGGATGAAATGGTCTACGCCCCCACCCCACACACACACTTTGCCAAGATGGCCTGCAATTCCCTACATTTGGTTTCTACATACTGGCTAAAACTAAGAACTACCATAGTGCATTTTAAGCAGGCAGGGTTCACTTGGACATTCAAAATTCCAATTTGTATGAAATCAAGGTGGCACTGATGAGTGCCACTGTTATACAAAAACAAAATGTCTGAACTTGAGGCTTCCCTTACCCTTTTATACATCAACATTTCTGTAATTTAGAAACCTGGTTATAGTGTAGTGATGTCACTCCCTCTATACCCTTTTAAAGTTGACCATCGAACCAAACACATGTCTTACAGAAAACTCAGCTATCCACACAAACTGCAGAAATAAACATCCAAAAACAAATGAGCTCAAAGAGCCTGCCATTGAGGTACAAGAAGGTCAGAGCCAGGACTGCAACTGGGGTGAACAGGATTTGATCAGTGGCCCTGGTGCTGCAGAAGTCTAGTAAGGAGTGAGGGGAGTGAAAGGTGTGGCTCTGCTCGCCTCAACTGGGGGTGTAGGGGTTTAGGAAGGGTGTGTGCCCTTGGAAGCACAATGGCTAATTGAGACTGGAGTTTT
>NC_056739.1:548781782-548784916 GCF_019279795.1 Protopterus annectens
TTATGTAGGGAAGACGAACAGGTCCTTGAGGGAGCGTATTCGAGATCATAACTACTGTTTGAATAGGTTGCAGGAGTGTAGTGCTTTAGCTAAACATACTCTACAAGAAGGTGACAACCACAGGTTTTTATTCCAAGTATTGCAGGTTCTGCAACCAGGGACTAGAATAGGCGATCTAGTGAACTTGACGGAAGAGGCGGAACTTAGATGGATATGTAGACTGGGAGCTCATAGGGGCAAAGGGTTAAATGGAGTACTATCCATTAAACCCTATCTTACAGGCAGAACACTCAGGTAGATCATCACTAGACCTTATCTCCACCCCCTTTTTATGAGGACACAGGTTTACACTTTCTGCCATATTTCCACTTTTCACGTTGTATATCCTGGGAGATTTTTACATTTCATCATACACCACTTCATCCCTTTTTCATTTTCCCTTCTACTTTTCTCGTTCTTCGTTTTACTTACAGTTCATTTTTCCCACTTAGTACCCTTTTGATAGTTTGTGCATTTATTATAGGACGTGGTATGCGCCAGTTTATATATATAATACCTTGCATACACTGTACGCCTTGTCAGTGGCGATCATGAAATAGACTTTATCCATGTTTCCTGTTTAACATACTCACATTCATATTTCTTTGCATTACTATTGCAATATTTATCATGCTTACACTGTATTTTTATACCATAAGTTTACAATATTGTAACATTGTAGATTATTTTTGTTCTTGATATATAGTTGAGATTTTTAATGTTTGGCATGTTTATGTCGCCACCTTGTGTTGGTGGACATAATTGTATGTTTTTACCACAATGCGAGTTTTTAGAAATTTAAATTAGAATAATGGTTACTCGCAACACTTGCTAGCGACAGAAAGATTGACTTGCATCATTGCTTTGGTGCAAATCTTCTATATTTATATTCATTTTCATTATTCATTTTTATGAACATAACTTTAGATCGTTTTTTACGATATATTTATTTTAGGTTAGAGCAATCATCGTATGCGTTTAATTAATTATGTGCTCAATTAATTATTGTGATGGTTGCTATATGTGGTTTTAATTAATGTTGGTGAAGTGATTGGTTTGAGTATTTAAACCGTCACTATACCGCCAAAAATTGTTTGTCTGAGGAAGCGGTGTTTATACGCCGTGAAAGCGCTTACTGCAATAAAGGATTTTATTTCAACGTTTGAACCGAATGGTTTACTTCTTTTCAAGTGGAACATATCTTGTTGATTAACTGAGTTGCTGGTCGTTTATTTTAGAACGCTGTGACATTGCGAGGATTGACTTTGCAGCAGCGTTTTTTTCATCACTACCAAGGTATCTTTAACTCTATGGTTGCATTAACCGTTGCTGTTGTTTTGCTCAAACGGCAACAACTAGATGTTCAATGACATTTGGTAATTTGTTTTTTGACGAGTGCTGCCTTTGAAAATTGGGTTCGAGATTTTACTGAAACGTCATTGTTTACGGATCAATTCTGTTCCTTCTGGATACTTTGGTTTCTACGTATCTTTTGTCATTTTGGGGAGGTTTTGCTTCATCTACACTATGGAAGGAGCAGATAAAATCAACATGGGGAATGATAAACCAAATTATTCCCTCTCTCGACTTAGGGAATTAATGAATGACACAGAGAATCCCCTGGTTTGTTTTGAGGGTGAGACACTAACGGACGTTCCATCATCTGATTTAGCTAATCAAGCTTTAGTCAAATCTCTTCAGAGAAATGTCGAGAACAACTTATATAAATTCAAAAGATTCCAGGCGCAGAGATACCATATGGAAGCATGTTTGAGTAAGGGCATAGTCCCTCGGGGCTTACGTATACTCAACATGCCGACATATGGTAATACTTATCCTGTGCTGTTACAAAAGTGGCAACAGATTAATCTTAATGCCAGTCGAGCCTACATCCAATTATTAATAGATTTCTTTCTTCCGCTGGAATTGGAATGCAAAACTAGTATAATAGGTGATCAGGAGAAACTAATCAATCTAAATGGAGAAGCTCCTACTGAACTATTTATGCATGATCTTCTCGACCGTGTTAGTCGCTATGAGACTGGTTTACTAAATAATAAAAGGAAAAAGATTAGTCGAGATTTAAGAGATTTTGCTGAACAACATGTGTTTGTGTGGCCACGTGTTGGAGCTGCAGATGGGGATACACATCCCATGGGTCCACGACGCAACATACAACCTAGGGAGAGACATCAGATGATTAACAGAGATGTTCAACCCATTAATAGAGGAACATCAAACAAGAACATTAACCCAAATCTAGGGTTATATTCTACAGATAGCATTCAGTCTATGAATGAATCAATCCTAGGAGTTGCTGTGACAGAGACTACCACACTTTGCCAAGACGAAGCTTGTGGCATTCACCCGAACACCATCCATTCACCAGTGGACAGCAATGTGCCGTCGGTCTATACCACTCCTTGTGAGATAGCGGATGGCCTTCCAGTACCTGTGGGTCAGGTGTCTTCATCTGCTTCTTTACCATCAGCGAATGCCAGTTTGGCTGGGGTGGTTAGGAGGAAAATTCAACTCGATAGGGTAGAGTTGCATAATCCCATTGATGCTCCTTTTCCCATTCGTCTTCATCGGAAATGCTCTATCGAGAGCGACGTCAACAGAGGGGCCAAGAAGAAAGACCTTCCATCAGTCCAACAACAGACATTGCAAAAGTTTTGGAACTAAATTCTCTAGTGCACAACATCTCCAAATATTCCCTTTCTGAGCCTGAGTTACAGGTACTGAACAAGGGTATGTCTTTTATTCCTTTTTCGAATCTAGATATAAGTCAGATTGTTATAGCCATCAGACTATTCGTGAGGAATGTATGTTTGAAATTATTCTTTGATGATAATAACAAACAGAATATCAATGCAATCAAGAGAAAGAGTTCCTATATGCCACCTACATGTCCTAATGCTGACATTTTTTTGCAAGCCGTGGAGAAAGACCTTTATAATTGGTTTGACACCAGTAGATGTGCTCATAATAACAATTTAACTAAAGTACAAGTTGAAGCACTACACAAGCTTAAAAACAATGACAGTATAATCATGCTCTCTGAAAGTGGTCCTTGACACACCATAGTCAAATGC